>NW_026067988.1:1818684-1842817 GCF_014885135.2 Alexandromys fortis
ATACACATATATTGGAGCATAGTAACACACTGTTCAAAGCCATAGACTAACAAAAACCACAGCATCAAACAATGGAAGCCTCCTTTCCATCTGTTGGTCAAGGAGTTCAAGATACTTCCCAAACAATATAGGCAATTTCCGTAGCCATTGTTTTCCAAATGTTCTAAGTAAAGCCCCAATATTGAAGACAGCACAACTTCGGGCACTTGACTTGGGAGACTAAAAAGGGCATGTAGAAATAAATGTCTTCTGTAGTAGTAAACCTCTGATGCAGAAGTCTCTTCCCTATAAAAGTATCATAAGATACAATGTAATCTGTCAAGGAATTAAAAAAAAATGAAAAACAAAAACCATCAATAGTCTTACCCAGCTGTAACTGTAAAGTCTATGAACCACAGCATTAATGAGAGCTGCAAGACATCACAGAAGGTGCGACAGTAGCACTTAGGTCTTGGAGATAATGTATAACTAATTTATCATTCTACAGAGTTGTCACAAAATCATGACTTTTCAGTATTTTTTAATTTATTTATATTGCTGTTTTGCCTGCATGTATGTCTTCAAGTCATGTGAATGCAGTCATCACAGAGTCTAGAAGATCCTCTGTGACAGGAGTTCCCTAGTTGCAAGTCACAAAGTGGTTGCAAAGAATGAAACCCTGGTCCTTTGGAAGAGCAACGAACAGTCTAAACCACTGATCCATCTCCCTAGCCACCTATTTATTCTTTTTTTTTTTTTACAAATATAACCCTCTATTACCAGAGTATGTTTTGTTAATGAATGACATTTTAATAAATTATAAATGATCTATTGGCGCAGAGAACATTTAAGCATGTAAGCACACACATGTGCATGTGCGCATGCTCACACACACACTCATGTTGTTCTTTGAAAGGATCTAAGTTTGGCTCACAGCACCCAGGTCAGGCAGCTCACAACTTCTTATACTTTCAGGTCCAGCAGATCTGAAGTTTCTCCACCTTCTACAGAAAATAAATCACTGGAAATATATTTTGAAGGAAGAAAATGCAGGTACATTTTGGGTGAATTATCTGTGAAAACGTACTGCAAGATCTTGACTTATGTTCATGACAGCATGCTCCAAATGTAAAGACAAATATTGAAGTAACGTGGCAAAAACTACAAGGGAAAACAATACAGTGTTGCTATAGAAAGAAAACAGGCACTTGCAATACAGGGAATGTACCCAGTTTGGAACTCTATCTCAGGGGTAACTGATGTTTGGGGAGATGTATTCTGAAAATAGCATCTTTTATGAGATGTTATATTCAGCACAAGCTACAAGAAATAGTTTCAAGCCTCACTTTTTACCCCATGGCCTGTGAGTTAGGCAAATAAAGTTTATCTCTCTTTGAATCCTCTATCCAGAATCCTCCTCAGACTTCACGGAAGGTTTGTGCCACCTAGAACCAGCTACATTGGCGATAACAGTACACTTTGCATATCACTTAAGCTTTTGATAAATTCCATTTCCTTGAATTTACTTGGAAGGGCTTAGCTTCTCTCACTGCTGTTGGAACACACTCTCAGGATATAGGTATCCTGTTCACAGCTCTGATAAATCATATTTGTGCAGGATGTTTACTATATCATATGTTTACCACATATGACTACTTGTTCCTTTCAGACAAGCAATAAAACCTCTTTCTTTTTTTTCTGAAATTGAAGCTCAAATCTATCATGTAAGTCATGAAAGTGAAATTTTACATCGATTAGAATAAAGGCAGATTCTTTCCCACACTCTAGAGAAACATGTACTCAACAAAATATCAAGAGAGAGGATATGGAAATGAGCAGAAAACCTGTCTTTAAGAAAAGAAGCCTAAGCAGGACCTACTGTTTTACTAGAAAAATCCAATTCTACCCCATTTCAGCCCTACTGAATTACAACCCCTAGGAGTAGGTCTGTAATTCGGTGTTAAAACTGAATGTTCTCTAGATGATTCCCATAGACACTAACTTGTGAGATGCCTTTACTGAGCTGCAGTACTCCCTTGTCCTTCTACTGATATTAGGAAATATTCTGGGGAATAGTTCATAAAATTAGGTTACCTTCTCCAAAATTAACAGAAATTGTAGTGGGAAAAGAGACCAAAGAATAAATTCTAAAAAAAAAAAAAAAAAAAAAAAAAGTATGTGCATCTAACTTTAAGCAGTTAATAAGGACAGCAGTACATAATTGAAGGATGGGGATTTGGGGAAATTGGTAGTGAAAGCAATTCCTGAGCTAAATTAAAGGAAGACACAGTGAATTGATCTGTTTTATATTTTCAAAGCCGGACTCTAGTATTAGTGGTACAACTGGGGAGTAGGTGATGGATGTTGCTGTTTTATCTAGAAAGAATCTATTGACTGTAGCAACAATGGACCGAATATATCCACATTTACAGGGCAGATGAAGAAATCAGTAAAAGCAGCATTAACAAAAGCAGAAGGAAGAGCATGGAAGTGGTACCTTGTAACGTTAAGAAAAACGGAGACTTGAGAAACAGGATAGCCTTGAGAGAGCTATGTATCTCACTGTGATTGTTTTACGGTATTTTCCTTAGTGGTTTCTATATATCTATTTAAAGCTATTTAAAATAATAAATATTGTTAAATATATGTTTCACATTCAACATGTCTGATATATTTGACTAGATTACCACAGAAAGAACCTCTCTGTGTCTGTCTTTGTCTCTGCCACTTCTTCTTTCCTTCCATTTCCCCCTCCTTCTTCTCCCCCAGCCCATCACTATTTCTCTGTTCCTCTCTTTCTCCCTCTCTAACCCACCTATCTCATTCCTCCTGAAAATTCCAGCCTCCCATGCTACATTTGGGGAAGAAAGATCAAAATACTTCTTTCTTTCAAAAAAAAAAAAATTACAGACTCTGAAAAAGACTTAGATTATTTTCAAACAGTAAAATATATCATCCTCTTGAAGCAGTGACGCAGCCCTAACAAGGAAGTCTTCATGAATGAAAGCCCATGACTCAACTCCCAAATTTGTTCCTAGACACCTACTCAGTGTGATTAGGTCACTGAGCTTTCTCGAGTTTTCCTTCCATGTTAATTGTTTAATCAAAATTACAGCAAAATTGTTTGCAACTTTAGGTGGGCATCAATGGAAACAAATAAAAATCTTAGCTGTTTTACAGTTTGGAGACACGTGATAAAGTTTGGTTCCCATACTAATGAATGTCAGATGTTTTGCCTTGCTGACCATAAGGCACAGAGGAACACCTTGAGAATTGCCTTTCCTTAGCCTCTCCATTCCAACAAAACTTCAGAGGGGTCCAAGGTATTCAGATTTGACCTTCAAAATCATTGTGTGTACTTCTTTCTCAAAATAAGTGACCAGTCTGTAATCCTTCTACTTTTAGCTTGATATGTAAATTTAAATATTTAAAAATTTGATATGTAAACAGCCTTCCCATTACTGCTACAAACAGACTGCATATCTGCAAGAGTAAAAAGATCATATAAGTTGCAATTACAGTTGATTTTGTTAAAAATATCTTAGAATAGTACATGTTTTTCTATTCTAGAAAGTGGTAAGCTTTTGAAATTTTATTTCAATTCAGTTTCTCCTCGTGAAGAAAATTCATGAGAAGTTTTAGCTACTATTTTTCCCTCTTCCTTTTTCATTATTTTCTTTGTCTTGTATTCTAATTCCAGCAAAACATATAACTGACACATTGTTATTGCCATTTTGTTGACTGGAAAGTAGGTCAGTAAAATTTTTAATGAATTTCTAAGCAATTTCATTTTTTCCAACAACTTCTATTTTGGTTAATCTATTTATTGTGATCTCTTTGCAAAAGTGGATATTTTCTTCGCCAATCATGCTCTTTTTTCTTGTTGCAAAATTGTGTTTCTTTCTTACATTTTTAGATGGTAGAATAATATCAGAATTATATGTAATCCTTACTTGGGGAAGATGATTTTATAGTTTAAATCCTTACTATTTTAATAAGATACTTAAACTTCCCAGGTTATCTTGCTTTTAGTTCTTTTATCCACTTAGTAAGGGAATCAGCAGTAGAAGAGATTTATCCAGTTTGAGTCATTTAACATCTGTAAGGATTAAGATGACAGCGTTCTTGTGATAGGCTTAATGTTTCCTTATTCTGTGGAGCAAAAAGGTATGAATAATTTTAATTTTGGTCATCATCCATGCCCTTCAATGCACACATTTTTGTGGTTCTTTTTTTAAAAAAATGAAATTATTTAACACTAACCCATGAGTTTCTCTTTAATGTATGTCTATGTAAATAATAGCTCAAAAATGTACTTACACAGGAAAGTCTGGGAAAGACTGACAATAAAATGCAAAGTACCCAAATGTTGAAATCAACAGAAGAAAAGTGTGAGAAAAGTCCTGATTTTTTTTTAATTTTAGAATTTCTACTTTATTTTTTTATTTATTAAAGATTTTTGTCTCTTCCCCACTGCCGCCTCCCCTTTCCCTCCCCCTCCCCCAATCAAGTCCCCCTCCCTCATCAGCCCAAAGAGCAATCAGGGTTCCATGCCCTGTGGGAAGTCCAAGGGCCACCCACCTCCATCCAGGTCTAGTAAGGTGAGCATCCAAACTGCCTAGGCTCCCACAAAGCCAGTACGTGCAGTAGGATCAAAAACCTATTGCCATTGTTCTTGAGTCTCAGTAGTCCTCATTGTCCACTATGTTCAGCGAGTCCAGTTTTATCCCAGGCTTTTTCAGATCTAGGCCAGCTGGCCTTGGTGAGTTCCCGATAGAACATCCCCATTGTCTCAGTGTGTGGGTGCACCCCTCGCGGTCCTGAGTTCCTTGCTCGTGCTCTCTCTCCTTCTTCTCCTGGTTTGGACCTTGAGATTTCAGTCCGGTGCTCCAATGTGGGTCTCTGTCACCTTTCATCGCCTGATGAAGGTTAATATTCAGGAGGATGCCTATCTGTTTTTCTTTGGGTTCTCCTGTTTTTTGTTTTTTTTTTAATTAACCTTGTGACCAGGAATGGGTTTTACACTTTTCTTAGGGAGACTTGATGTAATGCAGTTACTCAATATTTACTTGAAATTGACTCCTCAATTGGCAAACAAAATATATAGCATACAAGAAGATTTTACAAATATTTCCTCCCTATTTTTCATCCCTCTGAACAGGAAGAAATAAAAACTATAAATATATGATCATGTTGTGTGATTGGATGTTTCTTTATGTACTTACTTTCCATTGTATCGCATGCTAGAGAATATTAAGTTTACACAACATCATATGCAAATATACCATTTTACTTATATACAACATATCAGATGTTTTCAAAACTTCCTTGAGGTATTTTTGCTTAAAGTGCCTCATTTAATTTTCTGGTTAAGGTCTGAGACACTCACAGCAGGTTTAAGTCTTGTTGGACATACAATAAGCCCAAATGCAGCAAAAACTGTTCATGAATGTCTTCAATATATTTATCTCCCAAATAACTGAAAAGTGGAAATGAATGTAGAAAATTATTTCTTTTTAATATTTTAAGAAAATGTTTCTGGGGCATATACACATGTAATTGTATATACATACATAAGCCCACACATGTGGGGTCATAAATATACAAAGCACATACATATGTGTTCATATAGGTACATTTTTATGCCTTTTACTTCATCACATTTTGAGGATGTTTTGTGTTGAACATAATACATCTAAGATTTCTGGTATATTCCAGGGACTCAGAAGAGACAAGAAGAGCTTCTCCCTGCTGTACTATCCACCAAGCCTAATTGGTATTACTTGGGTCATTCTGTCAACAATTCCATTTTCAGACAGCATTCTGCTTTTCTTTTCTTGTCTTTGTCCTGAGGACATAGAAAAAAAAGTGTCATGTCAGTGTCAAGGGAAACTTTTTTTGAGAACTGGAAACTTCAGCATAACCCGATCAGGGAGGTAGGTTCTCAGTGGATGGCCTGAGGGAACTGCCCTAGTAACTCACTCCTGGAGCTCAGCTCTCTGGTCTCGCTGAAATGGCTCTTATGTCATTTCTCTGCTCCCATTGAAGGCTTTGATTGTGGATCTCTGAACTCCTTTGCAGAGTTGCCGAGCCCAGACTCGAGAGTGAAGAATTCTCCTCTGGTGCTACATAGAGGCCTCTGACAGCAGGTAGCAAGATGAAAAGGACCATCCAGAAAATTAAAAAAAAAAAATAGTGAGTGAGCAGTCATAAATTTAATAAATACTTTAGGTGTTCTTTCTTATATAAGTGCTAAGGGAGAAATGACATCCTGAAGAGTAAAATTATATCATGTTCCTAATTCCAGCTTGTTGCCATTTGATGATATACACAAAGCATATACCATTACTGACATTCTACCTGCTTAGGTGTTTCCTCTTAAAATTCCTATGCTTTACCTCTCTGATGATGTGGATTCAGACAGCTAGTAAGGAAAGTAGATCAAAGGCCTTGGTTAATGACCCATAGCAAAAAGAAAGCTTTCTTTCTTGGACTAACAACACATTCAAGTGCATTTTTGGCAAACAGAGAAAGCCTCAGCTTCTGGAAACATATGGAAAGTCATTGAGAAAATATTTAGGAAAAAATGGCTATAAAATCAAAGATTTCATAACTCCAGAAACCAAAATTTGTGGATTTGTGGCTTTTGACTTAATTCTGTCTTTTGGTGGAATAATTTTCACAATAAATATTCCATTTCTTTAAGATATGCATAGTGTATGTGAAACACTTAATAATCAAAATCTCTTTATTTCTGAAAATATAAAGCATATTTTGATAACAACATTCTTATTTAATCCATTTGAAAACTGTATATTTATACATTAGTTTGTATAATTTTTGAGTAAACATTGAAAGTATATAAAAATTAAATAGTTGTTGAAATATAAATTTATTTTTAAAATCGACATGCTGCTGCTAATAAGTACTAGAAATATGAGTCCATTCTGTATTGATTATTGTTGTCATTTTTTTAAATCAATGGTAACAGCTTTATTTCAACAAGCCAACAGCTCTCTTCAGAATGGGAAAAATCCTTGGGACTGTGACTCCACTAAATGGACTCCAGGCTGCATTTTTTTTATAGGACCTGGAGTCCCCTCTTTCCCCATTGGTCCTCTTAGAATCCCACTGCCACAAGGTCTCTTAGCAATGTCTAACATTTCTCTTTAAAGTATTAATAATATTGGGTCACTTTTTTCTTTTTCTTTTTTAAAACAGACCTAATTCACATTATTTTTCTTATATAAAATCCCTTATGAGATGGCCACAGTTGGAACCTGGGTCTGATGAACTGAGACTCTGGTGGGCATTTTCACAAGATGGTCAGTGAATTCTTAATAAGGAGACTTTGTGAACACAGTCTCTTTCCAGAGACCTGGTATCATGTAGGGCTTAGAGAAGGCACCAAAGATGGCCTTGGGTTGAACCTAGTCTGCTGACTAGCCCAAGTTTGACTGGCATGATCTTTAGAACATCATCCACCAAGGATGCTCCTAAAATCAATAATCTCAGATGCCTTAGTAGAGAGAACTTGTAGATCTCCTCCAGGTCTTGGTGTTCATGTTCTTAACTAGGCAGTCCAGGTTGGTGACAGGTTTACTCCTTGTCTTCTGTTTCACCTACAAGAGCTTCTAAGCCTCAACTACAGCTACAGCCTCAACTATGACCGTGACACCTTACACCACTGCCAAATCCCACATGTGCCACTATGGCTTCCTTGTCCTGGGCTTCCGGGTCCTCTAAGACTTCCTACTACACTGGCATCATTCACCATAAAGTGTTTTCCAGAAGAAGAAGAAGAGGAGGAGGAGAAGAAGAAGAAGAAGAAGAAGAAGAAGAAGAAGAAGAAGAAGAAGAAGAAGAAGAAGAAGAAGAAGATATTTAATAGTGATTTAAATAGTTCTTATCACTGGCTTTTCTATGTTGCCTTACGAGAATGATCACATTCTACTTTTTGTTTTTACTTAAGACTTTATTTTTTGTTTGTTTGCTATTTTTATCTTTTTGTCCTAAGAAAGAAGGAAACAACATGATTTTTTTTAATTTTTGAACCTCATTATGTAGAAATACAGGAAAATGGATATGTTCACACTTTCTTAAATATAAATAGTAGGTACAATTACTACAAATACATATATCTCGTAAACTATATTGATTCCATCATTCTGTTCAAACTTTTAATAATAGCTCAATCACTTTTATTGAATCTTTACAAAGTCTTATATTAATATGTTAATTCATTTTAGTATTCACTTAAAGATAATTTATCATTGAATATAATTATGAAAACTAATGTGTTATGACACATTGGTTAGAAACAAAATTCAAGTTCTTTAAGTTCTAGTTCTTTTTTTGTGTCCATAAACTTGCAAAATCAACTTTTAGATTGTCTTAATGAGGACAAAAAAAAAAAAACTATTGTTCCATTTGTAATGGACTTGGTATGTGCTCTTGCAATTAGAGTGTTTGCATATGTGTGCTTCCTCTCTTCCATGACCTTGATATTACCCTCTGATCAGACTTACTGTAAATGGATGAATTACGAAAGACAAGATTACTATGCCAGGCACACTAGCCAACAGGCAATGAATTAATCAGCATTGAGTTGCCCATGTGAACACTCAGATCATGATTGATATATATAAGCAAAGTCAGATAGTATTATCAAAGCCTGGATCATAACAGCAAATTTTCGGGGTTGATCAATAAATTCAGGAAAAACAGCAAAATATAATATTATATTTTGATATGATTTGTTGTACAACAATGTAGAGCTGTTTTACCAATATATTTATATGAAATTATTTACTATAGCATGTGCACACTCATTTATACATTATGTATAAACTGAATTTGCATATTTTACAAACACACTTTTTGTACACAAAGACACACATCTATATGAACTGAGGAGAAAAGGAGAAATTGAGTAACACATTATTTTAATCTCCCCCACAGACAAGGGGAAATTCTAATTCTGGCTTTATTTTATTATTCATTACACTATTGTAAATCTCTCTTCAGTATTAGAATTAGTATTTTTCCGAGATGTGACCTCATTATGTAGTACTTGCTGGCCCAGAACCAACTACGTAGAGCAGACTGGCCTTGAACTGACAAAGATCTTCCTTCCTCTAACCCAGTCAATATAGTCTTAACTTAAGCAATTTTCAGGCTAGACTCTGCCTCTCAGTCAATGTGTTAATACTGAAACAAATAAGAGAACATATTAGAGAATACCAAATTTACATGAAAGTTTCATGAAACAGGACTAAATTCCTGGTACTTAAGCTATTAATATAGGTTCTGAATATGTAAACTGTAGTAAAACCCCGTTATATCATGGTTTCAGGCAATCCACTGAGAAATGATGAATATGTTAAATTTCTCAAATTGCTATCTAAAAATACATGCAAGCCATTCTCTTATTCTTTTTTGCAGGCTCCCAACATTGATTTCTAATATTTATCATTAGTATTCTAATTAAAAATAACATTATAAATAACTTAAACCCTAAATTTATGAGTCCTATGGGTAGATTAGTTCTTAGTGTTTTCCTTTTTGTTTCTGTTTTTATTCATGAAATGCAGAGAATAGTTAATGTTCCTTGGTTGGTAAAAATGAGACATCATGGAGAACAAATATCCTCTGAATAAAACATGAGGTATTAAACAGACACAAGTATCACCATTCTTCAATAAATGAAAACAGAATTACTATGTGACCTGGAAGTAACTTTCTGGGTATGGACCAAAAGAAAATGAAATTCGAATCTTGAAGAGTTATTACTAACTATAGCCAAAACATGAGAACAATGTATATATATATATATATATATATATATTTATATATATAAATTAATTGTGGTAAATATGATTCATCCATAAAAGGAGATAGTGTTCTTTTTTCTAACCATAGGCTAATTTGAAGGACATTATGTTAATTAGAGACAGAGACAAAACTATTGAATAATTGCATTTAAATTTGAATTTTTAAATGGTAAATACATAGAAATATTGTGTGTAATGATGGTTAAAGTTTGTCAGGCCAGTGAGTCTGTTCTTGCACTGTGGAATGGTAGGAGCATGAACTAAAAAGTGCTTGTTCTGGTTTCTGTTCTGTGTTGTATAACATAAAATCCACCTCCTCTGAGGGGTCAGGGAACCCTGCAAAAGAGGAGACAGAAAGGGTGTGAGAACAGAGTGGAGGCAGGACACCATGGAAAAAAAAATTTCTCAGTCAACATGAGTAAAGCTCATGTGAACTCACAGAGACTTTATCAGCATGCTTAAGGCCTGCATGAATCCTCACCAGGTCTTTTGAAAATGTAATATGTCTTTCAGTTTAGCATGTTTATAGGATACCTGAGTGTGTGCTCAAGTGTGTCTCTGATCCTTCTGCCTTTTCTTAGACTCTTCTTCTATCGTTTCTTTTGTCGACTCCTATTTTTCTTAGTTTTTGTGTTATCTTACTATATTATATTTTAGTATTTAAAAAAAAAACACTCTAAACAAGAGTAGCTTACACATCCAGATTACAGACCATAATTGAAGAAAACCAGAGGAAAAAAAAAAAAAAAAACTCAAGGGAGAACCTGGAAAGAAAGCCTAGAGTAAAGGAAAAAACAAACAAACAAAAAAAAAAAACAAAGCAAAACAACAACAACAACAACAAAAAAGAATGCTACATGCTGCCCTGATCACAGGGTAATAAATACTTAGTTATCTTTATAATAGGGTCTTAGACTACCAGGTGAGGGAATGGTGTCAACCACAGTGAGTTGGGCTCCCCTATATCAATTAACAATTATAAGTTTCCCACAGTTATATCCACAGGTCAATATTATTTGGGCAACCCCTCAATTGAGATTGTTTTCCCAAGAAACTCTAGGGTATTTAAAGCTGACAAGTGAAGGTTAATAGGTAAGTACTGTTAACTTGATAGGTAAAAAGTTTTAGGTGAGCAATATTTTAATCTGCTTGATGATAATACGTATCTCCCCATGTGTGGATATATCAAAATAGATTACTATAGATCTTAAATATATATCATAAAATGGCTGTATATATAGAAGTGGAACGATAAATGGGTGTACAATAAAGAACAATTGGAAACATAATGGTGAATGAAAAACAGATGGCATCTATTTAACAGGAAGTTAATTTAGGTTTCAATAAAACATAGGGAGAAAAAGGAAGCAAAAAAGTCTTTCTACTTCCTAACCATCTTCCAATTATATAACACTCGGCATATGTACAGGAAGTATTTATCTACCATCCATCAAAGTCTGTCTTGAATAATGAATGCTGTACATCATGTGGGAATGAAGATATCTCTATGAGGCTTTCATTTCATTTCCTTTGTGTATAGACCATAAGGGAGACTGCCAGATCATTAGGATAGTTCTTATTCTTCAATTATATTTTCAAATGTACTTATTTATTATTGTCAATTGACACAAATAGTTCTGCCTATTACTTGTATACAGTAAGGTGGCCAGAAGTAAATGTTTATTAGTGTTTCTATGTGGAGGGCACATTACATTTGTTTTCTTAACATTTTCCGAAGCATCCTCTGGATAGTAACTAACTATATTCACCACATTATATAATAAATTCCTCAGTTATCGTCCTGAAATTTTGAAACTTTTAACATAAATCTTCCTATGCACAATTCAGTGATTACAATCACACAGTCTTTGAAATCATCATTCCACTCTGCATTTATAAGATTACTCTTGGAAACTCCACACATGAGTAAGTTTGTGCAATATTTGCATTGTTCAGTCTAGCTAATTTTGGCTCCCCACCTTAGCTGTTATGAGTGAGACAAGTTATGTTTTTTTACTTTTTCAACGAGTAGTCATACAGTGTGAATATAAGCCACCCTTTCTTTCTACATTCAATCGTTAATAAATATACTTATTCATTCTACCTCCTGGCTCCTGTGGACAATGTTCATCAACCACAGACATCTATCTACCATACTGACTTAATTCCCTTGGAATATGTACCCAGAAAAATATAAATTGTATACTAGTTCCTGTTTTTAATTTTAAAAACAACAACAAGAAAATCTGTTCATGTGATGTCTCATCAATTTGTATTCCCCAAAGTTGCACAAATGTTCCTTTGCTCTGAAGTTTAAAAAATCCTTATTTTTTTCCTATTTGGTTACAATTCTTTCCTTTGCTACAGATCTTTGAATATCATATTTTATATGTATGTTAATGCATATACAAAATGTGTTTAAGATATTTCGTATATTTAATTTTGGAAGATAAATTTTAATCCATGAAATTCTTAATATTCAATGAAAGACCATCATCAAATGCTTTTTATTTTTTTATCATTCATGGAAAAATTAAAAATATCTTTATCATATATTTCTGCATAGCAGGACTAGACACTTTAGATCCTTAAAAATACAAGCTACTACAAACCACTGTACTACACAGAAAGCCTCAAGAACTTTGCTGTAAAAGGAAACATAATTGTAGGCCTTTATATGCAACTAAAATTAGCAGCTGCTATTTTTCTACTGCAGAAAAAATACATCTAATAGCAGTTTACTGAAACTCCATCATTGCAAAAAGTCAGTAGTATAAGAAAAAAAAATATAATCAGGGAATCACTATGTTTAGCTCATTTCTCCATCTTTTCAACCACCAAATTTCACAGATTTCTAAGCATGACTACAGAAATCAATTTCTTAGTTATGAAAAAAATCATACAGTACTTTGGAATTTGAATTATTCATTGTCAATAATGGCTGTAGCCACCATTTAAAAATAATCATTATACAAATTTTAGGCACATAGTATGGTATAAATATGTAACACAAAGTGTAAAAATGCATGGAAAGAAAAACATGCTCCCTTGATTTAAAATTAAATTTACAGATTTAAAGTCGATGAAAGAAAATTTAACATTTATTTATAGAATTCAGCTTAAATTAGTTATCCAACCATATTTTAAGATATTTATAGTGAGTTCTTATTATTTAGGGAACTAACTTTCTCTTTTTAGCAAAAAATAATACAGTCTTTCTATGTCCCCAGGAAACTTTTTATTGATGTGTAGGGAAATTGTTTATTAGGCGACATTAAAATTCCCTGGAAAGCAAAGTAGAAAGCATTTATTTTGTGTTCTGATAAGATTTATTCTTGCTTCTGATAGCCAATATCTCGAGAAAGAAAAAAAAAACAATTTTATTTTCTTCTGCCCTTTTATTATCGCTTGTCTTCAATATCAACTGGACTAGATCAGGAGCCTCATAAAATATACACTTCCAATGAGTGAATTTGAGGGTATTTCTCAGCAGATTTAGCTGAGCATTCTGAATGTTGGTAGCATAATCCCCATGAACGAGGTTCCTGAATAGAAGAAAAAGTAAAAAAGGTGGGTGCAGCTGAGCAACCACATTTATTTTCCTCAATTAAACACTGAAGATCAAATGTGTCCAGCCATTCCACACAACTTTCCCTACCATAACTGATTATATCTGTCAAAGTGTGAATCAAATTACAGTTTCTAATATGCTCTTTAACAAGAATTAGTTGCAGCCAATTAGCAACTCCTTTGCTGGTAAATGGGAAGAGAACCAGTTATACCTGCCTTTCTACAAGAGCCATGTCACTGACAGTAGCACGGATCAATTAAAAAAAAAAGTGTTAAATGCAAACTCCTTATAAGCACCTTTTTATTGTAGTAGTTGGGAAATAATTGTATTAATTATTTTCTCTGTCTGAAATCCGAATTTTTCTTGAGAATACTGTCTTCTGGGAGGTATCATCGTGTTAGGTCTGCAAAGCCACTGCTTGTTCCTTGTCATTGTCTTTATACTGTAGTAACTCTAAATGTCCCTATTCAGTGGCCCATCTTCTCTACCAAATCTACATTTCCATTCAGAACTGAGATGTCAATTCTCTTTTACTTTCTTCATTGCATATTCTCCCTTGGGCATATTTGTAGCAGCTGTTCACTATATTTCAGATTTCTATGCTTTTGGTGTTTTCTTCCATTTCTTAACTAATTATCTTTAGTAATTAATTGTTTCAAAACTAATTGTTTTGCAGCTTCCATGTAATGATTTCTGGTATAATTTAAAGCTCCTCATTAAACTCTGACTGATGCAGAATTGGTTATAGAAATAACCTTAGAAGGTAGCGATTAAAGATGCATTCTGAGGGTTTACCATATTCTTGAATTCCAGCACAATGCTGACATACTATCTTTCAGGATAGAGCAAATAAAAGTCTAAGCATAAAGCAACATTACAGTTGATCAAGCTACTCCTGTGTTTGATATTATAAAGTACCATATCGAGTATGTGGCTTCTGAACTCAGGTGGTGATTGCATTTGATCATTTGACAATGATGACATTTATAATTGCCATGATGTAATAGCAGACTTCTTAACACAATAGAAAAAATACAAAACTAAACAACAGTTCAGGACTTTTAACACTCAGTTCAAATCATAATCTAAAATAGAGACATCTATCAAGTCAGCTTTGAAGAATATCTGATAGTTTTAGTCATTGAATTAATATTACTTAACCAAATAAGTGTATGAGTTACTACATGACATTGGCTGCATTCTCAGTTTCACCTTATATTTTAGGATCTCTCTCTTTTTTTTTTTTTTTGAAAAAATTTCCATCTTGATATTGTGTTGATTGGGAAAGAAGACACGCTTTGAAATTGGAAGTGAAGCATATTTGCACTCACTATAAGAGACGGGTCAAAGTACCAAGTCAATATTGTCTTCCCTTTAGGGCAGAAAAGCTGTGTCTCAGATTCACCATTCTTTATTTAAATGCACATGACAAACTCACTTTGGTAAATCCCTGGAAGGAAGATGCTTATTTTCTTTGAAATTGAATAGCATCTTTCTGCTACTAGTCCCACATCTAGACTCAAATCTTTAAAATCTACTAAAGGAAGATTTTAAAGTTTAGTACAATGATATCCTATAATCTTCAACAAACATTGAAGCATTGAATTGTTGGTTCGGGCTGTCAATGAGACTCCAAAGCATACACCCTATTGCTCTTAACCTTAGTTAACAAAAGAAATTATTGCTGAAGACACCTTGAACTTCAGAAACAGTCTTGGAGACAGGATCGCTGTTTTTGGACTCAGGTAAAGGTAAGAGCCAGTGACCGATTTCTTTGCTTTTCTGTTCTTCGGGTTTAACCCCAATATTTGTCTCTGAGTTTTTGTTAATCCTGCTTCATTGGGCACCTAACCCATGGCTCGAACCCACTACCGTGAGATTAAGAGTCTCATGTTCTACAGACCGAGCTATCTGAATTGTCCTACAGCACTTCTCTTTTTTTTAAACAAGATCTCTGAATGTAAATTCATCGTTTTTCTAAATTATTATCCATAACAACTTTTAACCAAAGCTCTAAACAAAGATAAACATCCATAATCAATTTTTGGGGGATGTGGGCACAGTTTCTAGGCTATTTCCTACTGATCAGGGGCACTGATAATTTTATGGGGACCCCCAAAAATTCAGGATTATGGTCAAGTCCTGATTGGAATATTCTGTGAAGCCAGATCATCTCAGCCAGCAGTCTTGAGGCTGTTTGGAATGTAGAACTCAGAGAAAGCTACAACAGAGGAGCTATGGAAGGTCAGATCATCTCTGCCATCCTTTCAGGGGGCTTCCTCGAACCTAACCCAGAATGAATCCACAGCTTCTCGTTTCCTGGAAACAAAGGCAAAAACCTCTTCTCAAAGGTAACAAAATGGGGCCTAGACACTCCTAAACTGGAATTGATCTGAAAGCCTCCTCCCCCTTTAGTGGGACTTAAAACCTTTTCAACAAGAGGGGAAACATGCTTCATTTTGGAAACTTAGGTAACTACTTAGGGCTACTGAAGTCATGGATTTTGGAGGTGAATCTACAAACACTAATTTAACAAACCTACATAATCCCTAACCACAATTTATAAACATTTGTTGTTATAGTCGCAGCTAAGCCTAATATTAACCCATCATCAAAACACTTCTCTTTGCAATAGACAGAGACTATTACAGAAAACCACAATGAATCAAAATGCAGAGTTGTGGAATCAAGGCCCAGTGGTATAAAAAGAAAAAAAAAAACATTGCTGAACAGGGATTGTAAGAGATTTGATCTCCTAATGACATTGGAAGATATATCCATACAGTTTCAGTACTAGGATTACCCAAACTGGTGCTGAACAACAAGGAAGCTAATGAATGAGGGGGGAAAGACCACAAGGTCTCCAGCTTGAACAAATAACTATAGGCAAATAAAGAAAGCTGGGAGTTGGTCTTCACCAGGGAAGAGCACAGCAAGTGGCTTTCCAGTGCCAAATAATTATCCCTGAAAACTTGCACACGTAACCATTCTTCAGACTGAATTCTTCAGACTGTTATATTTAAAAGCATACACATACATGCAATAATAAACATTTATGAAAAAAAGAAGTCCTTGCTTTGAAGGAGAGCAGGGAGCAGTATATGGTTGGTTTTTGAGGTGAGAAAGGGAAAGAGAAAATAGAACTATATCATAATCTTAAAAATTAAAACATGTTTTATCCCATGGTTTTTCAGTCGTAGTCCAGCTGGCCTTGGTGAGCTCACAATAGATCAGCCCCACTGTCTCCGTGAGTGGGTGCACCCCTCGTGGTCCTGACTTCTTTGCTCATATTTTCCCTCCTTCTGCTCCTCCTTGGGACATTGGGAGCTCAGTCCAGTGCTCCAGTGTGGGTCTCTGTCTTAATATGGCGGACAATGAGGGCTGCTGAGAAGCCAAGGACAATGCCACTGGGTTTTGATCCTACTTCATGTTCTGGCTTTGTGGGAGCCTAGAAGTTTGGATGTTCACCTTCCTAGACCAAGATGGAGCGGGGAGGACTTTGGACTTTCCACAGGGCAGGGAACCCTGACTGCCCCTCAGACTGGAGAGGGAGGGGGAGAGGAGAGGGAGGAGGGGGGAAAAGGGAGACGGGGAGGGAAATGGGAGGCGGGGAGGAGGCGGAAATCTTTTTTTTTCAATAAAAAAATTATATTTAAAAAAAAATTAAAACATGTACATACATTTCTATAAAGTAGTTGTCACTTTTAATTTTATTTATCAACATATACCATGCTCTTTTTCAGATAATAGATTTGTTTACTTTCTTTGAGTAATGCTGATTAATTTAATTATAGTTTATTCTGTGAAATCTTAAATATAACCTTGATTTTTGGTAAGCATTTTGCTAACTGTATGCTATATCATCTTATATTAAGCAAAATTGTTTACTCATCTGTGAAAACCCTAAGTATTTCATATTTCATTAACAAGATATTAATGTAGATAGCTTAGAGGCAGTAGGTTTTATTGAATGTTTTGATTAGTTTTTTTTTTAGTTAATTGTTTTATGTTTTGGGATTATAATGTAAAACTGGGCAGGAGAATGTGGAACACAATGTGTTCCCTTGATTTGTCCCTCAGCACACCAAAATCTGCATTCAGTATGTATGTGTAATTTAAAAGAAATATGTTTACATATATGATAATTATTTTATTGATTTTCTGTTTGAATGTTGGATCAAGGCCAATAAAACATATGTATCATTTAGACATAGTTAAACATATGTCTTTGTCAAAATATAGACAAAAGTCTCAGGTTTGCCAAAAATATGTGTTTGTTTAAAGTACAAGGAGATTCATTCCTTATAAATTCCTCCACAAGGATATACATAGTTACAATATTAAATTGATGCAAAATCACCTCAAAAAATTGTTCCAATGTCCTCCTAGGCAACTTTAAGAATTAGAAAATTGATCTGTAGAAAGTTTAAGCTTGAAATGGGAGTTTGGTTAGAAGAAAAATGAGAAGGGAGTCAAGGTGATTCAATTCAGCAGTGCTGATCTAAGCCTTTTTTTGCTAAAACCAACCTCTTCTAATACATGCTAAAACCTACAAGAAATACTGAATTTTAGTTCTGAAAGTGAGACATGAACATAGCTTAAGCCTTTGATATAGCCTGCCAAGTGACTTAATGTTTATTCCTTAGAGAACTTAGGGAACTTAAGTATTTGTTTGATGAAGCACATGTTTTAAATTGAGGCATTTAATTATTTGCTTAAATTTGATTAGCTAGAACTGATAATGAACATGATCATACAATACAGATACACACGCTTTAGAAATAAATCTATGAATTTCCACATCAGTCTGTACAGCTTTCTTTACAGGTCTATGGAATACAAAAGGTGTTTATACTATAATTATTCTAGTGTTTTTTCACTTAACATATTCTTTATGAGATTTTCAGAAATGTATATCATTGTTTTGCTCATATTCCCTTTACCTCACCCCATTTTCCCTCTTCTAGAGATATAGATATAGATGCATTAGAAATAAAATCTAGTTTTCATTAGCAAAAGAAAATGTATACAATTTCCTTCCATTTTTCTCTCAAGTGTTTTTTTTTCTTGTTCTCCATTATGTTTCTTCTTGCCTTCAAAAAATCTCTTCAATTCCATGCACCTTGTTGTGTATAGATCTAGCTGTTTCATATAATTTGTTATACATGGTATTTGTCCTTTTTTGGCTTCTTTACCCTGGTGATCTCTATGTCTATAAATTTTCCAAAAAATGTCATAGCTCTGTTCTTTATGTTTGAATATGATTCTCCTTAGCAGTTCAATTTTAACTAGATATAACAATTCTGATTGGTTATGCTTCCCTAGCATAGATATACAAGAATTCCTAAGATTGAGATAATTTAGAGTGTTTGCATAAGAAGATTGAAATTCATTTAGGGATAGTTTGCATGCCAATTGAATTTAATATACATTGTATTGTAGGAACACAGTAAGGAATGGAATTTGGGCTTTTATCAAAAACACTAAGAGTTAGATATGTAAAATGAAGCACTGAAAAAATTTAATTCTCTAGTGTTGGTTGCAGTGAAAAAAGTCATAAAAATTTTAAGAGTTCAAGAATAAAATGAATTTGAGAAGATAAAAAAAATGGCACTTTTGATAAAGGTGAATGCATTTTATGTAGCCACCTGTCAGTCAATTTGTGTTTTTAAACAAATGGGCAAGAGAGCATCACAAGAACAAGGCAGTTAAAATATTTTAAAGATGTTACAGAAATTTTGGGAAGAAAAATGCTGTAAAAAACTAAATAATTGCATTTTGATAACGTTGAGAAATTTTATTTTGCTTATTTTGTTAACAACATTCAAAACTCTGACCTTAAATTAATAAATTAACACAACAAGAATTGGTTTTATACTCATATACACCCACTTGAGGGAAGAAGATTTTAAATAAGTAATCAGGGAAACATGTAATTTAGCTCATGAAAACAGTAATAAAAACAAGTGATCAAAATTAGGCATTCTGTCATAACTCAAGAGAGTCTATTCTAGTGAAATGAACAAATACCTTTACTAGGCTGTACATTTGAACAGAGATATCAATAAAAAGAGAAAATGGGTTATATAGTATTTGGAGGCATACTTTTCCAGATAAAGGGAAAAGTAATATCCTGTACCCTATACCAAAGTTTGAGCACACAAAGAGTATCAGCAAAAAGAAAAGTCAGAACAGAGGGATTAAAAAGTCTGTGGGAATGACAGAAAAGAAGACCATGAAAGAAGTCAGTTTGTTCTAGTTTTAGAAGGTGTTTGCTGAGTACTGAAGAGTGCAGTGATATAAATTAATTTCTAGTTTTATAAGACCAGTGAGCAGATACCTGAAGCAAAACTTGAAGGAGAAGACAAGTAGAAACAAGCAGATGGGTAAGGGCATTTCAGCAGCATCCCCGAGGAAGAGAATAAGTCCACATGAAAGGGAAATAAATGAACTTTTGTGATATATTGAATATTGATGAGAAGGAGAGAAAAGATATGGTTTAAAGCTGTGATTTTGCTTTGAGCTATTAAGTAAAAATAGTGTCTATTCTAAAAGAGAAGCTTTGTATGAAATAATCTGACCAAATTTTGCTACCAACAAACTTAAGCTTCTCTCAGCCTTAGTCAGAGAAACATCTTTCTTTAGGGGATATCAGTCACTGGAGAGACATAACTGATCAAAGTCCTGAGAATAAAAGATTCACTGCTAAGTCCTAAATAAGACATTAATATTAATCCTTCTGCCACCAAGGGTCAGGAAATAGTGAAGGGCAATCTGAAGATATTTAGGTGCTGGAGAATGAGGAGCGGTACTCTAAAAGGCTGTATTCTAGAAATGCCATGGTTCTAATGAATTTACAGAAGTCATAGTTACCTGTATAAAATATATACCAATTCAAGCCAATCAAAAATCTTGACATAGTTAAGGCAGAAGAACTCTGGGACCCATGCCATACTGAAGAGCTATTGATAGTGAATAGTTGATGTAGTAGAATCATTCTTTATTGAAGATGTGGCATATATGTCAGCTTCTCGCATTCAAGTGCGTGGCCCATGCCCATGTACATATGGACAGCACTCACTAGACTTATCGTTTTCTCAAAATAAAAGGAGGGAAACTGGACAAAAGCCTTGAAATTGGGAGAAGAAAACTATGTAATACAGATATGGATTGAGGGGATGTGGTGGGGAGATATAAGCATAAGTCATTGTGAATATGTGTGAAATTTTCAGAAATAAAAATTCAAAGGAAAACTATTTGAAAAAAAACAATCATTTGCCAGTAATAATACTAATAATTAAAATCCTACCTGTGTTGAATTAGCATTTTAACTGTACAGACTGTGGCAAGAGACTCTGAAGAGATTCTAGAGTAGATAGGATCTAGCACTCTTGAATATGTTTAATATATTCAAAGCTACTCCATGATGAAAGTTTGAATGAGATTAGCCAATTGGGTTCATTTGTTTGAAATCTCCATTTCCTGTTAATGGAACTTTTTTGGGAAGGATTAGAATAGAATGTATGGACTTGTTGAGGGGGGTGTAACTAGGGTAACTTTTGAGGTTTCAAAATCCTACTCCAGGCCCAATTTTGCTCTTTCTCTTCCAGTAACTTGAAGAAATGACATAGTATTAAAGTAAATCTTAATAACATATTTTTCCTAACACTGCATCTCTCAACTCTCATTAGAGATGCTACTTCTTGAAGTAAGTGGCCATTAGTCCAAAGGCCTTGGACCTGTCGATGCTCACAGAATAAGATTGCAGGGTACTTAAGACTTAATAGGCCATTTATATCATACTCTTTCTTCCTTTGGCTAAGAAATAATTACAGAATAAGGCAGAGGAAAGATTTTTAGAGCCAGGGGAGAGAATGACCATAACAAAACCATATTTTCAGGAATCAGGGAAATTGCAATAAGTTCTCATAGCAACTGTGCCAGTATACAAAAATACTTAATAAATCTCCAATCAGTCAAAGTCTCAGGAAATAGTGAAGAAGGCACAATGTCACTTCTGCAATTGAGTACATTTGTGGTGATATGTTGTTTGTGGCACTATTAAGAAGTATGGCTTTGTTGAGTTAGATATGGCCTTGTTAGAGAATATATGTCTTCTATGAATGTTAGAAAGTATGCCCATAAAGAAACATCAACATGACAGCTGAAACATGAGCTAAACAAGGACAACAATAGACATTCCAAAATAGATAGAAAAAAAAAATTCATGAGACCCCAGTCTTACACAAAGAAATATAGTCAACTAAGGAATGTTGGCAGTCAGGGAAATTAGTCTTCTCCAGGCAAGAGCACATCATTAGCTATTGGATACCAAGTAGTCATGCCTTAAAACATGTATACAAGTAACATTATACAGATTGGCCAGATTATACTTAGGAATATGCTTATGTAAATATGAAAGGGAAATGACATAATTACATTATATTCTTAAAAATAATAGAAAAATTGAACTCAATTTTTTTTTAGATTTGAATGGTTAGCATGATAGAGTAAAACACAAATAGAGAAGTCCAAACTGGACTTTAGACTAGAGTGATAGTAATGGCAATGAAGAAACCACTAAAGGGATTTACTGCTAAGTCTGAATACCTGAGAGCAATCAATCCCTGGGGCTCATGGTCTGGAAAGAGTGAAGTAACCACTTCAAGTTCTTCTTTAGCTGCACAACACTTAAAATCCATTTCTTTCTTTTTTTTAGGGTTTCTTTGGTTTTTTTTTTTTTTTTTTTTTTTTGATACAGGGTCTCTCTATGTAAGTATGGACCCTGTCCTGGAACTCCCAGGCTGGCCTTGAACTCATAGAAACTCACAGAAGTCTGCCTGTCTTGCTTCCAGAGTTCTGGGATTGAAGGCAAGCCACCCAGCCAAAATTCTCATTTCCATTACAAACACATGTTCATTTTTTCCTTAGCAAGAAATGACAAAATTTAGAAGTTCTCCTCTAACATTTGGTGCTTGTATTTCTTGAAAAATGTGCATCAGTTTCCATCAAAATGCTTAATTCCAAATTACTGCAGATTTATTGAAATGCAGAATGCACCATTAAAAGTAACTAGGGTACATCTTTGTTTATGATATTATATCTAATTTATAGAAATCATTGTCTAAACATATCCTTTTGAGTTATATATGAAGCAAATTGTAACATCTGACTTAGTACACCTAAAGAATATCTTCTGAAGAACAATTCTAAGTATATAGTTAGATGAGTGCTTTCTCAAGCTAAGAAACATATATTTAGCGTCAGCTAGGAATAAAGTATGCAAATGAAAACTTTGGGCCATAAAAAAACACCTTAAAATTATTCATCCATTCAGAATGTTTATTGAATACCTACTATAGCTGAACCACCATGTCAAACAAAATTACATCTTAATTAAAATTTCCCCATTGTGGGTTCTTCTTTTAAATTACTTTTAGTCTATAAATAAATGTAAGATTTCAATAACCCAGAACTGTTCAGAAAGAAGAGTCATCTCTAAAATAGCTGTGTACTAAATAATGAGAGTCTGTAGCAGACACTGCACTGTTAAAACAATGGTGCTATTATACTGTTGGATCTCAGTTAGCCAAAAGCCAAGTGCTGAAAATACTTCTATTCATTTATTTTATACATGTTAGCATGGATGATCTTAGAACATTATTTTAGTACAAAAACAAAATTGGGAGTCTGGAGACATATTTGAATGACTGTCTTAAAAAGTAAAAGAGAGTGGAAACACTGTCCGAAGCTCACAATGTCCCAGCAATTCCCCACTTCTGTTGCTTGACCCTCCCCTAAGCCCCAGAACATTTCTATCATTCAGGCCCAGGCCATGCAAGGCAGAACAGATGAGTCACAAGTCTGTCAGTGGAACTGTACCCCTCCCTGGAATCTGTCCCAGCCAATCTTCCCCGAGCTCATATCATCATAGCTAGTCACAGGTCCCACTGTGGGACTTGTCTTCACCACTGTGGTACAGACCACAGCAGCCATAAGCACTCTCACCAGTCAACAGACAACCCTTTTCCAGAATACCAGGAACCAAAGACCCTCACAACCCCAACAGAGACACCCTACTGATAATGAAGACTCACATGTCACAAGAACTCTTGGTCACTTAAGCAAAAAGACCAGAGAGTAAACAGAAACCAAAAGACAAAACACCCATGTAACAGAGACAAACACAGAAATCAATGACTAGACCTTTAATCATCTCAAATACAAATGTCTGTGTCAGTGTAAGAACACAATCAATAACAGAATGGGCAATATGTCAACAGCAGAGACTAGCTGTCCTAAGACAGTGAGAGCTGAACATTCCAATACAGCTGAAGCACAAGAAAATGCCCTTAAAATAATGTTATAAAGATTACAAAGGTCCTTAAAGAGAAAATGAAAAAATTCCTTAAAGAAATGAAGGAAACGATGCAGGAGCCCACAGAAGTGAATCTGTTCCGCCTTAATTCAAGGTCAGAGATTTCAGACCTATTCTTGCTCCTTCAAGGCTACATGACAGAAGGTTTGAACTAAGGTATAGATACTAATAGAAGGTTGATTTATGGTGTGGTTACTTGATGTTTTGGGTATTAAGATGTAATTATATTTAATTATATCTTTGTATCTTAGTCATGAAGTCTTTTTTTTAACGTCAAAATATTCTGTGCCATTTATTTGAAAAATAAATGATAAAATCAGAACTTCTTTTTTTAAATATAATTTTTTATTGAAAAAAAAAAAAGATTTCCGC
>NW_026067988.1:1844339-1887439 GCF_014885135.2 Alexandromys fortis
AAAAACATATAGCTATCCTCCTGATTATGGGAAGTAGACAAGATTGCCGGGCAAAAAATGGGATCTTGGGGGAGGGGGGGAGGGAGGTAAGGGGAGATGGGGAGAGAAAAGTGAGAAGGGGAGGTTGGGGGGAACTTGGGAAACGTAATGAAGTCTTTTGACTTCCCCCTCCTTTTTTGGTTGAGGTATATAAAAATTATGAGAAATAGATGCAAGGCAAATCTCAGCATTTACTGAAGGTCATCCTGACTCTATCTGTTGTTTCTTGTCTATCTCTACCTTATTTATTTATTTTTATTATTTATATTGACCTCTACATTTTATTTTCTCCCCTCTCTACCTCTCCCCCAATCTTCAACCTTCTCCCAAGGTCCTCATGCTCCCAATTTACTCAGGAGATCTTGTCTTTTGCTACTTCCCATGTAGATAAGATTCATGTATGTCTCTCTTAGGGTGCTCATTGTTGTCTAGGTTCTCTGGGATTGTGATTTGTGGGCTAGTTTTTTTTTTTTGCTTTAAGTTTAAAAACCACTTATGAGAGAGTACATGTGATAATTGTCTTTGTGTATCTAGGTTACCTCACTTAAAAGGATGTTTTTTAGCTCCATTCATTTGCCTGCAAAATTCAAGATGTTGTTAAACTTTTTCTGCTGTGTAGTACTCCATTGTGTAAATGTATCACATTTTCCTTTCCATTCTTTGGGTGAAGGGCATTTAGGTTGTTTCATAGTCTATTTCTTTCCTTATCCTCACTCTTCTTCTAAAGTGTGAACGAATATGTTGTGCGGACCTCACAAAAAGACTACTGAAAAAAAAGAGGATATCAATAAGTCTCTTTATAGATGTCAAGAAAACCAAGGAAAAAGCAAACTGTTGATGGAAACAAATAAAACTGTTTAATATCCAAAAATAGAAATGGAAGCAAACTAAAGGTATTCTGTAAATTGAAAACATGGGTACATGAACAAGAACTACAGATACAAGTATCACAAAAAAATACAAAAGATGGAAGACAGAATTTCAGACATTAAAGATATGATAGAGGGAATAAATTCATCAGAAAAACATATTAGAAATTAATATCTCTAAATACCAAAGTGTTGGGAGCAATGAGGTCCCAGATCCTGAATTTCTTGTAATCCCCTAATCTGAGTGCTTACAGCTGCTCTGAGCACAAGATCTTCAGGAGTTCCTGATGGCAGGAGAGTGGTTTCTGGTGGGTTTGGCTGGGGCGTGGCTATCTCTATATAATCTGCCCCTGAACACAATTAAGGGGACATTCTTGAGAAATTCAAGGATGACCCGTGTGGCTGTCTCTCTGTGTGTATGTGTATTTTAACCTCCAGCCCCCTTGCCTGAAGCTCGCAAACTGGGTGTCAATGAACAAGATAAGGCAATCTTCTAGCTAGACCACTGAAACAACTGATCAAAACCATTGGCATACAGATTGGAAAAGATGTCAATGTATTTCTATTAGCAGATAGTATGTTAGTACATAAAAGTGACCCTGAAGGGAACTTAAACAGCTGAAAAGCACCTTTAATGAAGTGGTTGGATGTAACATAAGTTCCAAAAATCTGTAGCTCTCTCATATATAAACTATAAAATGGCTAAGAAAGAAGTTACATCCTTCTTTCTCATCTTTCACTATAGCCACACACAATATAAAATATCTTGGGATAGCTCTATTCAAGCAAGTGAAAGATTTGTATGATAAGAACTTAAAGTCTTTGAGGAAAGCAACTGGAGAGAATATCAGAAATGGAAAGATCTCCCATGCTCATGAATTAGTAGGATTAAAATAGTAACAAAAAAGGCATCTTTCCCAAAGAAATTCAATCCTCACCAAAATTCTATCACAATCCTTTACAGATCTTGAAAGAAAAATACTCAACTAAATAAGGAAAAAAAATCCAGGATAGCTAAAATAATCCTGTAATATAAAAGATCCATCAGAAAAATCACCATCCCTGATCTCAAACTCTAGTACAGAGCTATAGCAATAAAAACAGGATTGTAGTGGGATAAAAACAGATACTTTGATCACAGAAATAGAATCATAACCCCAGACATGAATCCACACACCTTTGGACAATTGATTTTGATAAAGAAAACAAAATTTAAAATGGAGAAAGAAAACATGTTCAACAAGTGGTACTGGTCTAACTGTATGTCTGCATCTAGAAGAATGCAAATAGATCCTTACCTTTCACCCTGAACAAAACTCAAGTTCAAGTGGATCAAAAACCTCAAAATAAATCCTGTTACGCTGAACATGATAGAAGAGAATGTGAGGGACTAGCCTTGAATACATTGGAACAGGAGTTAACTTACTAACTAGAACACCAGTAGCAGAGACACTAAGGTCAACAATTCATAAATGGAACCACGTGGAACTGAAAAGCTGTGTAAGGCAATGGACAATGTCAACAGGACAAAACAGCAGCTTACAGAATGGGAAAAGATCCTCACTAAGTCCACATCTAACAGAGGCCTGATTTCAAACTATATAAGGAACTTAATGAACAAGACATCAAAAACCCCAAATAATTCATTTAAAAATGGATACAAACCTAAAAAGTGAATTCTCAACAGAAACATTTCAAATGGCTGAGAAACACTGAAGGAGATGTTCAACAAAGTTAGCTATCTGGGAAATGCAAATGAAAAACAACCCTGAGATTCCTTTATGAACAGAGAAGTCAGGACCACGAGGGGTGCACCCACCCACGGAGACAGTGGGGCTGATCTATTGTGAGCTCACCAAGGCCAGCTGGACTACGACTGAAAAAACATGGGATAAAACCGGACTCTCTGAATATGGCAGAAAAAGAGGGATGCTGAGAAGCAAAGGAAAATGACACTGGGTTTTGATCCTACTTCATGTTCTGGCTTTGAGGGAGCCTAGCCAGTTTGGATGTCCACCTTCCTAGACCAGGATGGAGCGGGGAGGACTTTGGACTTTCCACAGGGCAGGGAACCCTGACTGCCCTTCAGTCTGGAGAGGGAGGGGAAGAGGAGAGGGAGGAGGGGGGTGAAAGGGAGACGGGGAGGGAAATGGGAGGCTGGGAGGAGGCGGAATTTTTTTTTCAATAAAAAATTATATTTAAAAAGAGAACAGAAAAAATTGGAGGAAATGAATAAATCCATTAAAGAAAGCCAAGAAAAAAAATTAACAAACAGTTGAAGGAAATGAATAAAACTTTTGTGGTTTGAATAGGAAAAAAAAATTGCCCAAGAGGCTAAAAACTAAAACACAAATGACAGCTTATGCTGGAGAGGACGTGGTGCAAAGGGGAACACTCCTCAGTAGTTGTTCAGAGTGCAAACTTGTACAGCCACTTTGAGAAACAGCATGATGGATTCTTGGAAATTGGCAGTTAGTCTACCTCAAGATCCAGAGATACCCCTACGCCTCTCAACCAAAGAATAAAAAAAATGTGGTATAATTATACAGTGGACTATTATTCACCTTTTAAAAATGACAAGAAATTTAACATCAAATAGATGGGACTAGTGAAAATTCAACTTTCATTCTTATTTATGATTTTCCAAATAACAAGGATTCATTCATTAAAATGTGTGGGAGAGTATTAATTAATTGATGGAATTTTAGGTTCATTCCATATAACAACTAATGTGACTAGGAGAGTGATAAGATGGATGTATGAATGGCATGAGGACTTTGTTTCTTTTGGAGATATTCATTGATGTAATTGTTCTACTTTTAATTTTTTGGATGAAACATCATGTTCTTCTATAGAGACTCTAGTGATTTGTAATCATTAACAATGAGAATCCCCTTTTCTCCACATCTATTACCAACTCTTATTTTCTCTTTTAGTAATAGCCATTCTAATTTGGATGATAAAATAGCTCATTATATTTTTAATCTATCTATATTTTACTTATGTGTAGGTGTTTGCACCTATTTTATTGGTGCACAGTGTGCGTGAAGTGCCCATGGAGGGCAAAAGTAGATTACTTGGAACTGAATTTATAGATGGTTGTTAGGTTGTTAGTCACCATTGCTGGATATGTGGAACTGAGCCCAAGACCACTGCAAGAATTAGTTCTAATATCCTCTGAGACGTATATCCAGAACCACATTATAATTTTTAAGATATCTTCCTAATGGTTGATAATATGGGAGTACTTTCATTCCTTTTTATTTAATTAATATAATTACATTCTTTCAATACCCTTTCTTCATTTAAGCCCTCCAAAGCCCCTTTTTCTCTTTCAAACTCGACCTCTTTTTTATTATTTATTATTATACACATACACACATGTGTGAAGATAACTATTTATGATCAGCCTGTTCTATTTATTGTTCCTTAAATATTTATGATTTAGGGGATATTTACTATTGGATTACTACTTAGGGGACTCATCCCAAAGGAAAACAAAATTTCTGACATCCTTACTTATAATTATTCACTTAGGAACATTTTGCAGAAGACCTTACATTTCTATAGTTAATCATTTAGCACACTAGTTGCATGTGTTGATCCCTCCATCCATGTTGTGAAGTTAGTTGGTGTTGTCAGTGATGGGTCTTGTTTAAGCAATTTCATGGTGAGATTACAAAGTGGTATCTCCTCTATGCATAAGACACAAACCTGCAACATACTTCCTGCTTCTCTAGATCTTTCTGTCTCTTCTTCCTTCGTGTTCCCTTGACAAATGGTGTAGGAGTTATATTGTAGATGTATCGTAGTTAACGCCACTTGGCCAGAAATTCTCTGCTTTTTGACCAGTTGTGACCTTCTGTAATAGTGTCTGTTTGCTTCTTTTATGAGTAAATATAGCTATAGTTATCTGTGGATAAAATTATTTGTATTTAGAATGTGGTTTATCAAAGTGAAAGTAGTATGTTTTCCTCTAAAATCCATTATATCAGCAATCACAGGAAACTGTCTTGGTTTACAGTATCAGACATGATTTCCCTTTGGTTGATCAGGACTCAAGTCTAATTACATAGCTATTGGATACCATCAAGATGCAAATGCCACTACTGTAACTTTGTGGAGAACTTTAATGTATTTATTGGTCATTCATATATTTTTGTTTAGATTTATAAGTGTTTTGTACATTTTTCAACCTGATTAGTTTTTATTTTTGCTGTCAACTATTGATGTTCCCTTTGAACATGGGATATCAATGCTTACCAGATGCATGATTTGAAAATGCTTTCTGCCATGTTGGGACACTGATCTAGATCCCTACATTATGTCACTTCTATGTTTTTTTTTTCTGATTACTATAACTTGTGGTACATTGGCATCAAGCGATGTGGTGTATACAGCTCTGTTCTTTTGATTTACTATTGTAGGTGAGAGTCTCAGTAAACATTCTGGTGAAAGGACTTAGAGCATAGGAAAAGACCCTGACCTAGGGAAAAGAGCTCTCTCTGGGGCACATTTTAATAAGTGCCGAAATGTCAAGATTTTGTGTGCAAGTACTATTCATCTTATTTTAATATTTAACTTCAGTTAAAGCGAGAGCATCAATAGCTTCCACATTTATTTACTTTTTTATTTAAACTTTTGCATGTAAGTCTTTTGGTTCCCTTATGCATACCTTTTCTATAGCACATAATATATTTCAATTCATATCTATTGAGTATTCTTTCTTATATTTCTAAGTGAATTTCAGGTTTCATGATCTAGTGATAGCCAAATTTCTGTGCAAGACACCATCATGCGGCAAGATGTAAGGCATAAGCTCTACATGAAAAAGGATTCAATAAACAAGAATGGTGAAAATATCGACTTGATTTCTGAGGCTATTTTTTACTGTCTTTAAAAATAATCCTGTTTGCTCAATTGCTCTATTCTGTGCTTAAAAACACCCGTTTTTAATTCTTTGGAACACATTTTGTAATAATTCTATCTATCCTTGGACCTTTTTAGATGACCACAATTCCATTTATGCTCTAGGACATTGAAACAGAGTATGAATCTAAGATTCTGAGAATCCTGAAGATCAAGGTCCACATGTCAGACAGTACCTTCCAATCAAACTTACCTCCGCAAGCAGTGTTCATGAACTGCCATAAAAGTCCTGTAAGGAGTGTGAGAAGGGCAAAGAAGGGTGAGATGAGGCTGAGCAAGGAGTACTCACATTCTGGTGACATCAGATCAAAGCTGATGATTATTTTTGTGGGCTTTTCAAAGTCTCTCTTGTTTTTAGTAAAACCATGTGTGCCTGCAAACGATGTATAATATGTGTTATTTCTGGATGAATGCACTTAATTATCTCTAAAAATCATGTCGCCAACAGATGTCTCCTCCTCTTTTCCTTGTACTAATCATTCTCTGCAGTTGCAAACTTTTTTTCCCCCGAGTCCTTGTGTTCCCTTTCCTTTTTTTGTGAAGGATTTCTCCTTCAGGGCAATTTTCCCTCTCAAAATCAGAATGTGAAGTGGCACCATAAAAGACACCATAAAGCTATGAAAGTGTTCTCTAGTGCATATTTCGATATAGCTTCCAGATCTGTCCAAACAAAAAAGAGTGAATTTTCATCAATTTAGTAATTTTGCAATGGCATTAAAATCCAAATTTTATTAATCTATTCCCCATTTGTTTATCTCTGTGCATTTATATAGTATTTGACAGTGACTATGAAATTGAAATGAATTACACAGAATGTTAATGTTATTCATTTCTGATGTTATATCTCTAATTTCATAAAACATACCAATTAAATTGTTTAGGATTCTGATTACAAAGGGCAGGTAGGACAGATGTCTAGCCAAAGTACCAAGCCTCTAAAGCAATAAGAAAATATAATTTTGCTTGGATTTAGAAATGCAAATAAGCCCAATGGGAATTGCAAATATATTGGAGTTTTAAATTTTAAAACAAACTATGACAGTTCTTATTTCCAATGATGTAGGCTCACTTGAGTGATTGTGTTTGATACATTTGCATTCTTGTTTATTATTAAACTAAGAATCTGATAAGACAACATCAAATTATATTCATAAAAATGATTAGAAATAAATTCATAAAAATAAATGTTTTATATATGAATTCATAAAAAGCACTTAAGTTTTGTTAATTGAGATTAAATTTTATAATCATCACATAAGTACATTGTGTCTAACATGTTCCACTGAAACACACACACACACAGCCATTACTTTCCTTTTTGCTTTCTTTTTTTTATTTTCTTCTGTACATAAAAAAAATGAAAAATTAATTTGAATTCCAGAAATCCTGGCATTTTTTTTTAGTTTCACAAAATTTCTAAGCTTACTTTTCCCTTTTGGTAAAATTTTCGTATAGAACCACTAAATTGCATTATTATTAGAGAGTTCATTCTGGGTAGAATATGACATATTTGGAATAATTTAGAGATTGTCATTGGAGTTTTGAAGACTGGAAACATTTTAAAATTTGAATCTATTCAAAGAATGTATTCAAAATTTACCAGTTCTGTGAGGAATAAAAGTCCAATTGCATAGTTTAGTTAAATTCAAATATATTATTCACCTGAAGCAAACACTGGATAAATTTTGGATTAAGACAAAAAATAACAACTTTGCTAACATCGAATCAAAATGGTGTCTTTTTTGTGCATTGTTTCTGTATCTAGATTCCATTAACACAGTTGTTAAATCACAGTATAGCAATAACTATAATAACAGTCATTATAGTTAAATACCATAACATATTAATACTTTTAATCATTTGAACTTATATATCAATCGTTCAGGTGAATTATGCTTTTGATGTTCCTAATGTATTAATAGTCTATGTATAAAAAGAATAAACATATGTGGCTAAGCATGATGCTTTTAAAAACGTAATGGACTGAAAGCAGTTAGAAGCTTACTTATGCTAAACAAACTACCAGTTATCTTATGAAAAGGAAGTTTTAATGGCCCAAACTCAAATCCAATAACAGAAGCAGTATACAAATACAATAGATAAGGAGGGCAGTAAGATTGTTCCAATATTCGGACACTTGTCAACAAACCTGATGAATTGATTTCTTCCCTGGAGTATACATGGTGAAAGAAAGAACTTACTCCTTTGGACTGTCAACTGACATTGACATGCACTATAAAATAGAAGCACCCTATCGCACTCCTTTCACTCACTCACTAAATAATTCAATAATCATAATAAACAAAGGAATGGAACATGAGAGGCAAAAGAAAGAAGCACAAATGCTTTAAAGACTCATCGAGGTTAGGCATGCTTTCATCGAGAAGCTTCTCATGACCCTCTGCACCTAATTATGCACAGTATTCTCTCTAAATACATTCATATCTTCATGTATGTGTGGGATAACAGAAATTGCAGCAACATAATTAATTATGCACTAAATAAATTACATATATATATTACACAATGCATTATCCATCAATTAATTTACTAAAAGCCAGAGACAGAAGGGTCAAATATTTTTCTTCTTTGAATTATATAGTACCTTTAGAAATGACATTATAAAACAGAAAAAGGAAAATATATACCTCTTAGTTAGTGGATCTTAGTTGTGGTTTAGGGAGCATGACTATAATCATATAAAATATATGCTTTCTCCTGTATATCTAATTAAATGTACTATTATAGAGAGATGTCATCAATGAAATAATGTACAAAGCAATGTGGTATATACACATAAGGGAAGGCTGGAAAGACTGATAATACTCCTTCAGATGGCTATTATATTATATCTGCATGGTAAGTAGCCACAAACTAAGCCCAGAAGTTAGTGTATAGAGCCTGAAACCAAGCAAATAGTCATCAAGGGACTAGGTTCTTACATAGGAGCTTCTACAAAGGATTGCAACCTTGCCAGCGCCTTGATTTTAGTGAATGACTTTTGATAACCAGCTTTGTTAGAAGGTAAGCTTGTTTTCTTTAACACCACTGTGCTAATGTCTGTTACAACCTCTTTAGAAAACTAGTAAAGCATTCCTGTTAACTCAATTACAGACCTTTATGTTCATTTACATTTCTAAATTAAATGTTTTATAAAGAAGCATCAGTATTTTCTACATCAATAAATTTTCCTATATAATTCTTCTTTATGAAGGGCATCCTTATAAGATTTTATACAATACAGCTGCTGCCAGCTTATGAGAAACACATATTCCTATTATTTATGACTGACATGGTTTTAGAATTTAAATAACAGTGGAAGTTGTGCTTTCAAAAGAACAAAAATGTCTTTAGGTTACTAGGTAAGACTGCTTTATTTCTCTAACAGATTTGGATGTTTCTTCTCTTGAGAACACTTATATATAAATCAATACTCATTGCATCCTTATCATGTTTCATTCAATAGGGTGTGCTCAGTCTCTTTCATCTTAGACATGAGGTTACTTAAAAGAACAAGATGTCTTTTTAACTTGTATTATGACTAAGGATGAACTGAGATTATGAATAATCTTTTAGATGTGTAAATAAACCATAATATTTGTGATATTAAAACTGTCACTGTCAATAAGCATAATTAAAGAATCAGTTTAATCTTCATTTATGGTACTTGGAAGAAGATTTAAATGGTCACTTATGGGAAGAGGAAACTTAAGTTGCTACATGGTGGTATTTCCTTAGTGAAAAGAACCAAACAAGACTTCCAAGGATGTTTTTAACTCATAGAAATTGAAGTTAGAAGATTTGATCAAAGTTGTATTCCTCTCTATTAGAAAAACTAAGATTTGTGGCAATGTCACTGAAGAAAAGCCAAGGGTTAGTCCCGGAGCTAATTGTGTATGCTGTATCTAATAAGGTTGCTGCCTAATGCACTTCATACAGCCAAGTCTTTATTGCCCAAGAGACCTTGACATCAGGAGCATTATTGGAAGGGTTTCGCTCTACATATGTATTTAGCTATTTACCCTCCCAGAGTTAACATAAGACTTTCTCAAAAGGTTGATTGGTTCAGTCATCACTTTGATTTCCTGTCTCTTGTCACCTTTTGCAGTAACCACATAAGTAGTTTTTGTTGTTGTTTTTTAAGCAACCTGGATTAAGAAAAAGTTTTTCACTTGTACTAAGAGGTGTTTTTCATTAAACAACCTGATCAAAGTTGCTATTTTCAATTTATATGCTAATAAAGTGTACTTTAGAACTTATAAACATGCATTACCCAGTGGGATTTTATTCCTAGATCCTACGTAATCTATGGCCTCTGAGGATATCTTCAGGGTATAAGACTAAAGCAAAAATGGTTATCAATTGAAAAACTTGAGACCATAAGCAGGGGGTAAAAGTTTAGAGAAATAAATGATAAATTTAAGAAAGACCCGAGGGTAATACATATATAATAAAAATTGCATAATTTTTCAACATTAGTTATTCAAGATTCTGTTGTTCTGCATCATATGATTGGTGCAAGTAAGTATTTATAAATTGAACTCACCTTTATGAACCTTTATTTTTATCATACATATTTACTATTATGTTTGGTAAACATTGTTTTGGTCAAAATTAACTACTTTGAGCAGTGAGTGATGACTGAATTATTTTAGATGCTATTTCTTATTTCAGCTATTGGGAATAGAAGGAAATTCTTAAAGATTATTCTGATAGCTTTTAATGCAGTTTGTCACAGAAAAAGATGACTGCCCTGATGCAAAAACTTGACAGATGGAAGAACACTAAACAGATTTTTTATATGAAGATTCATAATATTGTGATTACCCAAAGTGACACAATGTAGTTAGGTGGTTACATTTAAGCTTTTCTCAGAAAAAAAAATTCTTTATAATACACAACAAGCCTGAACTTTTATTGTAAAAATTTTTTTGAGAAAACACAGAGACCTTGAAGTGGTTGATAGTGGTTTTGTAGAATATGTGAAAAAGAGAAGCAATTACCAGAAAAATCCTATGGTACATGGTAGCCATGTTAACAGATATTCAATAAAATATAGATTGAAGCAACATCTGCAGCTTGCTACAGCATCAGTGGACTATGCCTGTGAAGTAATGTTCTCTTACTCCTTTCTGTGTAGATCCATGTATGTCTCTCTTAGGGATCCCTTTGTTGTCTAGCTTGTCTGGAGTTTTTGGTTTTTACTTTGCTTTATGACTAGAAGCCACTTATGAGTGAGTACATATTGTATTCGTCTTTCTGGGTCTGGGTAACCTCAATCAATATTTTTTTCTTTTTTCTAGATCCATCCATTTTCATTCAGTGAGTAATATGATCCACCTCAAGTATATTAATCAAAGTTCTTATATATTCTAATCTAAAAAGGGGTGAAGACAAAAGACTTCCTTGCTAGGACGCAAAGAACAAACAAAGCTCCACACAACTTCAAACATCTAGTAACCACACCTGAGATCAAAATATCCTTTGTCTAGGCAGAACATTCTGTAACTACACCTTATGTCAAAAATCCTGTCATATAACCATGAATGTAGCAAGAATAGGTCTGAACTCTCTGACATTTAGTCAAGTTGAAACAGATTCATTCTGTGGACCTCGGCAAATGTTCTATATCTTGGCAGTTTGTTGGAGGTAGGATATGGGAGAAAGAGAGATAACACATTGTGTGCAAGCAATCCAATGATAGAAATTAGATAGAAAATAACTTCACATAAAAAAGAGAGAAAGCTAAAACACTCTTGGAAAGTATGCCTAGGCTTTGGCAGATATCTGAAAAAAATAAAAAAAAAACGGTTTAAAAAATTGTTATACTGTTCTAATTAAAGTAAGCAGGGAGCCTTAGGTAGCTGCACTGTTGCACCTCCATAAGCAATTCTGCCAGAGGTGGATATCCTGGTAAGGAAATCACATTATCTCATTATGTGAATAATTGTTCTTTCCGTCTCCATATGTTGGTTTAAGGAGAATCAGCTTTTCTGAAGTTTCATCTCAGAACCAGTTGATTGACAGGTCCAATTGGATTAATTCAAATATTTTTTGAGTAGCTTGAGATATTAGATTTCCTCCTTCACCAGATTAATATCGTCACTTAATGTACCTCCACAAAGCCATTGTAAAAGAAATTGTCACACATATAGACTGAGTTTATTCTCTAGCTATTGTGAATAGAGCAGACCTAAACATGGAGTGTATGCATTTCTGTTATGGAATATTAGCCCTTTAGATATATTTACAGAAGTAGGATAGCTGATTTGTGTGGCAGTGTTATTTCTAGTTTTTCGTTTTGTTATTTGCATCTCCTCACTGGTTTTCATAGTGATTGAACCTGTTAGCACTCCTATCAATGGTGAATAATTGTTCTCCATTTCATACATACACTTACTTTTATTTCATTTGTTAATGACATCCATTAATATTCATATTGAATGCTAGGCAGTGCAAAATACGTTTAATCCTAGTACTATAGAGGCAGAAGTAGGCAGATTCCCAAGTTCAAGTCCAGCATGATCTACTGTGGAAACCCACAGATTTGTCCTGCTTCATCTAGACTTAAGGTCAGAGAGTTCAAATCTATTCTTAATCCTTATAGCCAGACAACTGGATATTTGATCTAAGGCCTGGTTACTGGATGCTTTGAGAATTAAGGAAGTAATAATACTTTGTGTTCTTTGTGTCATGATATGAAAGGCTTTTGCCCTCCCCTTTGCTTGGGGTATATACAAGTTATGAGAAAAAAAATTGAGGGGATATAGTATTCACTAGATGCCCTTCTGAGTTTCTCTTTTGTCTCTTGTGTACTTCTTTTCTCAACCCTCACTCCCCTTCAGGCACATTCAAATAGGTCAGTTCTGACAGACTGCAAAATAAGTTCCCAGACAACCAGATCTACACAGAGAAACCCTGTCTCAAAGCAAAGCAAAGCAAAACAAAACAAAACAACAACAACAACAAGAAAATAGGAAAACCAACAGCCAAAAGAGTTGGATAGAATAGAATCTCAGACTGTTTTTATTTCCATTTCCCTATTGAGTAATGATGCTGAACACATTTACATCTTTTGTTGTCTATTTGGATTGTATTTCATATTTTGAGAGTTCTAGCTGAAAATCTATATCCATTTTTTTGAACAATAGTCTTTCCTGTCCCTTTAAGAGACAAAACTCCCCCACTCCCTCACCTGTCTGCTGAGGCAAGCAGATCTTCCTTCAGCCTGAACCCCTCCCTTTCTGTCTATCTCCCAAAGAGGCAGCTTCTGCCTCTCTCCCTTACTTCTCCCTCTCCTCCCCTCTCTCTGTCCTTCTCCCTTTTCCTCTTCCCCCACTTTCCTTTCCCCTACATAACCTACTAAATAAATATCCACTTTCTCTGCATGCCTATCCATGTCTCTGTCTCTTACCCACTGCATGGCTCCCTACCTGGGACCAGCTGACTTCGTGGCCCACCATTGTCTTGTGTCCATTGCCCACTGCCACCACTCAATTGGCAGTGTTTTATGTTACCATAACAGTAAGTATTAGATATTAATTCAAGCACACTTCTGCTTCTCCTTTTGAAATAGGAGATTTAACCTAGGGAGTGTCTGCCTTCAGGATACTTGGTCTAGGGTGGATTTATTGCCTAAACAACAGAATGCTAATGACTTGATATCTCAAAGTATTGAAGCAAATAACTGTTCTAACTGTCCTTTGTATCATGTTAAAGCAGTCTTTTGTCTTCTTACCTCTGGTGTGTTGGGGTATGAAAGTGTAAGGGAAGTTAAAAACAAGTGAATTTCTGTATTCACTGAAACTTTCCGCCTGTACTATCCTATATTTTCTGTTTTATTATTTTCACTAGCAACTTCGATCTCCTTACTCATTTTTCTAACCCTCATGCCCCTACCCTGGTAAGTAGTATACTTGTAAACTTGTAAAGCATGGTCTCCAACAGACTGCATCTTCATTAAAATGCTTCTTTTGAAGTACAGAAGCTTTTGAAAGTAATTAGTTTTTTTTTCTTGGAGGGGAGGATGGTTATACACATGTTGTGTATATGTGCGGAAGCCTCTAGACATATGGAGTTCAGGAGAAGGTATTTCATGTTGTCCTTTATCAATCTCTTTAACCATGGTCCTTCTCTGAGCTTGGAGCTTCAGGGTTTGGGCTCTGCTGGCAGCATGAATTCCCCAAATTGATCCTTCTCTCTCTGCATGCCCTTACCCCACAACAACTCTGGGGTCACAGAAGCACATAAAACCAAATCATGCTTCTTATTTGCTAAAGGGATTCTAGGGCCTGAAATCATTATTCAGTAAATGTTCTTAAACATTAAATTGTCTCTTCAGCCCAATAATTATTTTTCATTGTTTACCTTTTATAACTATAACACTATCATCCTTCTCTGTCATTTTCCTTAACAAATCATATAGAAAATCCTTATAGAACAAGCTTTTAATGTCTTTTTCCTCTCAATAAGTCATTTTCAAGTGAAATAATTTTATACAGTCTAGGGAATCTGTATTGGGGTTTATAAAATAAGTCTACAAATCAAGCATATACTGTAAGAAACCATAAAGAAGTTTGTTTAAAAGTAATTCTTTGATGTACATATATTTTTAGCCATTGTTAAAAATAAAAACAAGCTTATATACTTTTTTAGTTAAGGTATTATTGCTGCAACAAAACACCGTGGCCAAAAAGCAAGTTGGGGGGAGGGTTTATTCAGCTTATATTTCCACATTGTTGTTCATCACCAAAGGAAGTCAGGACAAAAACTCAAGCATGCCAGGATCCTGGATGAGGAGCTGATGCAAAGTTCATGGAGGAATGATGCTTACTGGGTTAGTTCACATGTCTTGAACAACCTACTTACTTATAGAACACAGGATTACCAACCAGCCTAGGTTAGGCACAACCACAATGGGCCAGGTCTTCCTCTAGTGATCACTAATTAAGAAAATGCCTTGCAATTGGATCTTATGAAGGCATTTTCTCAATTGAGATTCCTTCCACTCTTATGACTCCAATTTGTGTCACATAAGTATAAAACCAGACAGTACATATACTAATGAAAAGAATGTGCTTAAATGTTTTGACAGGAAGATTTAAATCCTTCCTGAATATTTGATATTGAAGGATGTAAGACATCTCTTCAATGTTTACAGAATTGAATGTTATATTGATTTTTCTTCATTTGTGCATGAGTTTGTGGGTATGAATATGCATATATTCTTATTTTTATGTGTAGGCAGATATTCATATTGTGACCATATGTGTACTCAAAGTTAATGTTGGCAATCTTCTTTGACTGTTTTCTGCTTAATTCATTGAGGAAAGTCCTCTCAGTTGAACTCACAGTTTACTGATAGGCTATTAGGGTTAGCCAGCTGTTCTGTCTCTACTTCCTAATTCTTAGAATTACCTGTAGTGGGTTATGGAGATCTGTTTAGTCTTCATTTTTGTACGTCAAGTAATTTAACCACTGAGTCACCATATCCCTATCCCTGATATTTGGAAGTCAGGTTGTCAACAATGAGATGATTTCATATGAATATTTATAGTATCCAATGTCAAAAGCACTTTTAAGACCATTTTAAAATTTGCTTGGAATTCTCTCTTAAATCTAAAATCTAATGCAGAGAAAAATGTAGAGCTAAATAAAAATCAATAAAACTAATGCAATAATATTAATATGAAACACAATTTAGAAACTCAAATAACTTTTAGAATCAGTCCTTCTAATGCAGTACAGCCTAAGTAACAGCAAATTGATTTTTATATACTGATGACTAATGTTAAGAAAATACTATTCTTAAGTGTTTTTTTTTTTCTGTAGTTAAACTAGTGTTTCTCTAAGAGCAGAAAACTGAAAACACTGCAATTAGAAACACACACTAGGATGTAACCCTAGGCAAGTTGTTTCAGGCAGCCTTTGCAGGTACTGAGTGATGCAGAGACGTATATACTACAAAGATCATATACTGTGTGTTCAGGAGCCACGGCTCTTGTGAATTCACATGATGCACCACAGGTAATCTCTAGCAGAGACATCTGAATTCTTTATTATGGTTGATTTTGAATTGAAATTTGGTTGTTGAATGTTTGTAAAGAAATCTTTTGCTACGTCCAGCCTTGTCCTGATATCCCCATCTTGACTTGCACAATCCACATGTAGTTACAAGTCACACTGTAAAATGTTGTAATATAGAATTTCTTATCAAAGAAAATTCCATACAGAAAGTATTCTTCCTTTTCAGTTAGTTACTTCCTTTGCTTTTCATTATTTGTTTTGAATTTTTGATATACAATTTAATTTTAAAGGGTTTACTATAATGTCAATACTAGTAGTGATATGCATTTTAGTGTTTTGAAGACAATACACTTAAACTCTCCTCAGCTTCAACACATTTCAAGAAGGTGAAATATGTTTACATCTTTTTAAAGACTGTGAAAACAGAAAACATTTATTCATTATCCACTTGTTCATAACCCTTCCTAATGTTCAACAACCACCACAACAAAAAACACTGTTTATAACATTGTGTTAACATAAAAATCAAATCAATTTAAATAGTAGATTCATCGGAAAATATAAAATACAGTATTTAGAAGATAAATATGGAAATATATAAGGGAAATAGTTTTAGAGTTTAGGTTATGAATATTTAAAATAATAGATAAAAATTGAAACATTAAATTGGATTGGAAAAATATAGGTTTGTAGTTCTTTTTTCCTACTCTTTGGGGGGCTACCACCCAGCTGCCAAATACACAGAGACTTATTCTTACTGATGAATGCCCAGCCTTAGGTTGAGTTGTTTCAAGCCAGCTTTTCTAACTTAAATTCTTCCATTTCTCTTTAGCTACATTTTCCCCTCGTTTTTATTTTAATTCTATGAATCATTATGTTTTTATTCTATATTTCTTTATTTCCTTCTTAACCCACAATTGGCTGTTTTTGGTTGTATTTTACTCTTCATTCTTTTACTCTTTGTTCTTTTCTCTTTGAGGTTGTCCTCCATGCAGGTACCCAATAAAGACACACATTGTGACTTATTCTTGTTCATAAATGCACAACCTTAGTTTGGCATGTTTCTTGCCATCTTTTCTTAACTTAAAGTAACATGTCTTTTGTCTTTCAGATATAACTTTCTTTATTTTTATGTACCTTTCATCTTACTCCTTGGCTGGCTGTGTAGATGCCCAACCCTTGTGCCCTCTTCTCCTCATTTTCTCATTCCTTTAGACTCTCTTTCCAGATTTCTCCCATTTATTTTCTCTGCCTTCCAGCCCCACCTATCTTTTTTCCTGCCTTGCCATTAACTGTTCAGCTCTTTATTCGACTAATCAGCTGCTTTACACAGGCAAAGTAACTCAGCTTCATAGAGTTAAAGGCAGCTTCAAAAAATGCAACACATTTTTGCATCATTAAACAAATTTTCCACAGATAAAAGCATAAACGAAGAATGCAAAACAAAGAAAAAATAAATACACACGGAGAGACTTATTCTTACTTGTAAATGCCCACATAAATTTTTTGAGGGTTTAGGTATAGTCTATTCAGTGGGTTATGGGAGGAAAGGGAAAGGGGAATAAGGGAGAATCCACATAAATGTTACACATCTTGATATAATATTCCACAATAGCTGGCTGTGTGGGTAGCCACCAGAGTCCTCCTCTTCTTCTCTTTTTCTCACTCCTCCCTCTTCTCTTAAGCCTAGATTTCTCCTCCTATTTATTCTCTCCACCTGGAAGCCCTGTCTATCCCTCTATCTTTCCTAGCTGTAGGCTGTTCAGCTCTTTTTTAGACGAATCAGATGTGTTAGATAGGCAACATAGCACAGCTTTACAGAGTTAAACAAATGCAACATTAAAAAAAATACAACACATCTTTGAATTATTAAACAAATATTCAAAGCATAAGTAAATGCAGAACACCTTAAAATAAAATTTCATAATATAGGCTCATGCAAAATAGTCTCAAGAGAAAGCTTTACTCCTTATTGTGTGTATATACTTATTTCTTTGGTTTTGAGAACTTTTTTCTTGACATACCAAAAGAATTATTGTTTTCTTCTGTTTTTACAAGTGGTGTTCCCCAAACATGACTAACTACAAAGCAAATCTCCCAATGCATGTGTCAAAACACTGTGATCCATGCCTGAGTACAATGCCAGAAACAAAACTCTAGTGATATTTCTAGAGCAACACTTAATTAAGTTGTTGTTTATGCAGTAAATACAAGATCAGACTCTTGGGTCCAGCATCATGAGCTAAGGGACTACAGAGCTTCACAGATTCTAATCAGAGGATGGGCTTTGTGTAGAGAGAGAGAGGGGAAAAAAAAACTTCTGGAGGGGATAGCAGAGATTCTGACATATATTATCTGATCAAACACGTTTTTATGAATAAATTTTTATTAGAGAGATCCAGATAGCAAAAGGCTAAGTAATATTATAGTAAATAACCCAACCAAACTCCATTTCTAAAAGTAAGAAAAATATTATTAGACAATTAGAATATGTCTCATCTTGTTTTATTAAATAATTTACTCCACAATAGGATGATATTTGCTAATTAAAGTACAAAGTTCTTCTGGAATAACTTACAGTATATATAGTATTGTTGTAGAGTGCAAATAGTTTCTGACTATTTATTTTTTAACAACCATTATAAAATATAGTATGCTCTCTAAAAATATGGAAATTAAGTCTACAATATTAGGCACATGAAAATAAAGCATTAGAAGAACTATAGGATTACTCAGACATTCCTTTTGAGCTGAAACGAGGTGCAGTGGAGCAAACATTCTCAAGATGATACCACAGGTACTTGTTGAAAGAAAGCTTAAGTTATGGAAAGAGAAGATCATCCAGATAAAAAATAATTCAAATCATTCTCATTTACAAGTAATATGTTCTTATACATGGGATAACCCAAATACTGCACCAGTAACTCTTAGAAGTTAAAAAATTATATTTTTATTTATAGGATATGCATTTAGTACATTTTTGAAATGCAAATATCAGTAACCTTCTTGTGAAATGAGAATATTCATAATGAGAGAAAACAGGAAAACATTGCCACTACGGCAGCTTCAAAAATAATACCTTGAAATTAAGCTAACCAAGAAAGTAAACAATATTTGCAATTAAAATTTTCAAAGACTGAATATGAAATTGAGGAAGACACAAGAAGATGGGAAGGTGCCCCTATGCTCAAAGGTCAGAAAAAAAATGTTATAAAAAAACTATTTTAACTAAAACGCTCCATAGATTCAATGCAATTCTCATCAAAATTCCACTGACATTCTGCATAGATTTAGACCAACAAGACAATTTATGAGGAAGCACAAAAGACAAAATGCCCAATGCAATCCTAAATAAAGACAAAGGTGCCAACATACCTGATTTCAAATTCTATTTCAAAAACAGCTCAGAAACAGAATGTCACTAGCACAAAACAGGAATGTAGATGAATAGCCTAGAAATAAAACACATGTGGGTACAGCCATACAATTTTTGACAAAATTACCAAAAACAAAACTTGGAGAAAATATAGTCACTTTGACAAATGGTGCAGGAAGGCTGCATATCCAAATGTAGAAAACTGAAATAAGATCACCTCCTTTCATTCTCTATGATTATCAATTCAAGTGAGTAAAACAGATTACCTGAGATCTAATACTCTAAACCTATTAGAGGAAAACAAAGGGAAATACTTCAAGACACAGGTACATGTAGTAGCATTCAGAAGAAATCCCTACAGTGCAAGATATACAAACAAGAAGGGACCAAATGGATCAAAAGAGATTTAAAAACCTCTGAGTAACAAAGAAAACAACCATGTGGAAAAATGACTTATAGAATTGGAGAAACCTTTTGCCAGCTGTATATCTGGCAAATAATTATTATATTAAATAAATATATAATTTTAAAAATTGGAAAAAAGTATCTCTAATGAAATTAAAACCCCATAAAAGATGGAATTGTAAATGGGCAATGGCTAAATATCTATAATCATCAGAGAAGTTAAATTAAAGGTTTGTGATGTGGGAGTGTCATATATCAATCTGTTGATTTCATTGGTTAAGTTATAATAAACCAGCTGCTTGGCCTCATGGCTGGAACATAGATGGGAGGAGTAAACAGAATAGAATTCTGGGCGGAAGAGGAAGTGAGGTCAGACTCTGCTCTGCTTCCGGAGAGACCCGACAGCTCTGCTGGAGCAGAGACGCCATGCTCAGCTCTCCCAGGCAGCTGCAACCCACGATGGACTTAGGCTAGAATCTTCCCGATAGGCGCACCTTGGGGTGCTTACACACATTATTAGAAATGGGCTAGTCCAGGTGCGAGAAGGCCTGTAAGGGCTAGAGTTCATGGGCCAAGCAGTTCTTTAAATGAATACAGTTTGTGTGTTGTTATTTCGGGCATAAGCTAGCCAAGCGGCTGGGGTGTTGGGGACGCAGCCCCGCCGCCGCTCCTATTTCAACAGGTTTGGAATTCATCTTTCCTTAGACGGAAAGTTTTAACAAATAAAATCAACAAAAAGCCAAAATAGGTTGGTAGACACAGAATACCCTTTTATATTGATGGTAGAAATGTAGATTAGTGTAGTCATACTGAAAATCAGTATGAAGTATTTGATAAAAATCTAAAAGTAGGAAGTATTATGTGAACCAATATAAATATATGTATATCACAGCAGCACTAGTCACAATATCTAATTCATGAAACCTATCCAAGAGGCTACCAACAGACAATTATTTAAGTTTGCATATGGAATTTTAGTCACTGACAAAGAATAAAATTATGTTTCCTGCATGAAAATGAATGCTACTTGATCTCATTAAGCAGAACATGTCTTATCTAGAAAAAGTTATGGGATGTTTCTCTTATTTTTTATTCTAAATGTATGTACATCTTAAAGTCTTTATGTATGCAATGGAAGTAAATTGGAGACTGGAAAAATAAAGGGGATAGTAAAATTAGAGAGCAATTGGTAATGCATAGAAGGTAAATACATTAGACTTCATGATATCTCTTTCAAAAAAAGTCTTAAAATTTCATTATGATGTACATTGAATATTTACTAACAGAAATACCAAAAAATCAGTAAATGATGATAAAATTGTAAGAGTAAGTATAAAGTTTAATAATATCTCCTTATATGCTCTTATATTACACTAGAAATTCAATTATGTGATTTAACTATGAACGTACTTTATTTATAAACTGATACTAATTTTAAACAATATACTAAAAGAAATAAATAATAATTTTATTTTATCTCATATAAAATTAGTAATTTTGTGTTTCTTAATTTGCATTTTCGTGCATTTCATTATATCCCTTCCAAATTATAGAAAAGAGTGACAGAAGCTGAGTTAATGAAGCAGTAAATATGTCATGAAAACAAATTTGTCCAATGTACTCACACAAAACAACATAGATGAGACTTGGCAGGGTAGGGCCAAGGACAGGCCCTTATGCAAAAAACAGATGTGATGAGAGTAATACTTGAGAAGAAAGGAAGAGGGAACAGTTATGTAGTTATACTACATAAACTAGTATAACAGTGTACTCTGAATATCTGATTAACTGCTGAACTTCAAACCCAGCTTCACCTGACAAATATTGAGAATTGAAAAACAGCTCCCTGCTTAGAGACAAAATTTGAATGCAATTCAGGTGTCTAAAGTTATTGAAAATACATGAAGTGTAGAAGGCAGACACCATCTCTAACTGAAGGTTGGGGAACGTCTCTGACTTTGTCAAAGAGAGATCAGGATTCATAAGAAAGCCTTAATAACTACAATTGGTTTTCCAGTTGCTAGGTTCCAGGTTTCTGGGCATTGAAAGGAATCTTTGGTAGTTGTGGTGGCAGCAGCACCTTTTCATACCCTAGAATCATACTAGAGGGACACATTTCAGATAACTTTTAGCACAACGGGTTATTTTATTATTTTATTTTATTCTGACCTCATTTAACCTTCCCTCCATCTTCCTGAGTCCCTCCTCCTCACCTCCCGTTTCCCCAGGTTCACTTCTCCCTTTCCCTTCAGAAAAGAAAAGTTTATGTTTATATCCCAGGGATATCAATTAAAGCCAGCATACAAGTTACAATAAGACTGGTCACAACCTCCATATCAAGGCTGGTGTCACAAAACTTTTGGAAGAATAGGATCCCAAGCACTGGCAAAGGAATCAGAAACACACTGTATTTTCACTGTTAGGAGTCCCACAAGAGCACCAAGGTACACCACCATAGCTTATATGTGAAGGACTCACCTCAGACCCACGCAGTCTCTGTACGTCGATTCACGGCTTAGTTCATTGTGTATTTCATGTTCTTGAGGTGTCCCTGACTCCTCTGACTCCTTTAATCCTTCCAATTCCCTTTCTGCTGTGTTCTGTGAACTTGGTCTAATGTTTGTCCGTGAGTCTCTGCATTTGCTTGCATTGGTTGCTCAATGAAGCTTCTCTGATGACGATTGGACTAGACCCAATCTAGGAGAATTTTTTTTTTTCCAGGCTGTTTGTTTCTATCCTGAGTGTCTGAGCTGCACTGCCTCTGGTTCCAGACAGTATCAAGCTTGGGCTCCCTCTCATGGTACTGTGCCGAAGTTACTCCAGCAGTCTTGTAGACAGGATTAGATACTTAGTGCTTAAGATTAAACTCAGTTGTTTAACTAAGTAAAAAGGTTTGCATTTTCTACACTCAAACTTAGGCTTAAATTTTGACTGGAATTTTAACAATAATGAATGAAGGAGACAAGGAAATGCGAAAGGAGACTGCTCAAAAAATTGGAAAGGGGATCAATTTAGTTCACCGTTGATTACAACATCGACAAAATCTTAACTGTCTGTCATTTTCACGTTTGTAAATTATGCCTATAACAGTTATAAATTTGTATCAATTAGAGTAATTAATTCAGTAGCCTACTACATACTCCACATACAGACACAGTCAAGGTAATAATGTCAATATATTTCAAATGCTTTGTGTTTTGTCCTCTCCCAATACACATGTTATATGGCAACAGCTAGTATAACATCAGTAAATTAATATAAAACTTGAGAAATAATATCTCTTCTTTACCTATCTTTAAAAAAATCTGTAACTCAGAAATGTTTTGATATAATTAATTTGATAATTTTTAAAGAATGAAAAAAAACATGCTTCACTAAAACTTTGATTTGCTACTCTTTAATGTTGGAAAGAAATGCAGGTTTGTTTACTGGAAATGCGTGACTGCTCTTGATTCTCCAACTCCACTCATTTTCCAGCAGTTTAGAGGTCTCACTTTGCCTCAATGCCAAATGCACTTCGAGTCCATTCGACCACAGGCAAGTCACTCTGGCTGATGATCTAGTGTACTGCTAAGGATAAATCTGTCACTTCATTTTGCTTCTCACTGTTGCTACTATTTCTAATTTCCCTTAATGACTAGAGTACTTTCACGTACCCTTAACATTCTGTTAGCCTGCCCAAACTTCTCAAGTTCCATTTCCTTTGGAGAGCATCTTCCCTTATTTTAATTTAATTCTTTATCATTTGTGCGTGCTAACATGAATGGCTACCACTGTCGATGAAGCTTTTTTAGTCCATTTGATAACTTTTCAAGTGATACTCTCAGAATAGATGTCCTGGGAAACGTCCCTGATCTCTAATATTTTGTATTACCAACTAAGGCCAAATATGTTCAGAAACTATTAGGAATGACATAGTCGCGCATCTCTAAACTCTAACATGAATTCTTTTGCTTTCTCCATAGACACAGACTCTAACTGCATCTCCCTTGCCTTTAGTTAACTCAAAGTGCCATCAGTAGAATATTTCATAGAAACTAGTACCCATGTGCTAGTTTTATTCCAATAAACAAAAAAGAAATTAATGTAACTTCACTCATAAATAATCACTGTTGTCAGTGGAAAGGACTATTATTTATAAGTTTTGATCATTAGGTTTTATTAGTTAATACCACAAATTCATTTTTTTATGAGAATTGTACAACTGAAATTTTATCTGACAAAATAAATTACACTCTCAACACAACTCTGTCATTAATCAGTGTACTGTACACACTTAGGGTTTTAACAAAAAGTGAATTATGTTAAGTGTCTATGAAAAGAAATTGTGATTGAAAGTAAGAAAATATGAATCTTTTTAATAAAATCAAACAGTATGGGTACTATAACATATTCATTACCTATAGACTCAATCTTTGCTCCTTCCTATACTCACATACTTCTGAACTTAAAAATTCACATATATAATTGCTATCTACAATTAAAATACAACTATTTTGAGTTTTTGTTTAAGTGACATAAAATTAAAATGTTGTTTTTGTCAACAAAAACCTCCAGATTATTTATAGTTTGGCTAATCCATGCTGTTCCATTTTTATAGTTGAAAATTATCTGCAATATATTTCATAAATGTGATAATTAGTTAAAATAAAAATAAATATTTTCTATACTTATAAGCATAATTTTGATATTTATAATCTGGATATTTATGATTGCACATCTGTCTAAAACTCAATGTGCTATTTACGTTAACCATAACGAATTGAAAAAGTGAGCAAGAATTTTTGTTAAACTCTAAAAATAAAAAGTAAGAATGTTTAAAAACAAATACTATTTCCACACTTTTTATTAGACATTTGAAAGTGGCATTACATCAACATATTTATGACTTTTTTCTCAAATACAACCCACTGAGAAATCCAATGACCTCTACAAATAGTCAAGCTTAATATCTTAATTATTTCTTATCAAATAAAATGCCTTCACCTAATATTTGCAAACCTGCTTATAATGAATAGTCAACCTGACTTTATAAATAGTTAACCCAGGGGAAAAATATAACATGACACATTTCTCCTAAGTTTCTCTCTTTTGTAAATAACTGTTTTGTTCCCTCAAAGAACACAATGAGATGATACAAATCTTTGAAGAGGAATATCAAGTATTTTTAAAGATAAAATAAATAAATTTTGCATAATTTAGCATCTCAGAAAAGGAAAACACTTAAGCCACATTGTCATTACTGGAAACCTTCCCAAGCCCTCCCACCTGAGGAATATCTGAAAGGATCTTCATGATTAGTAATAATAGCCCACTCCTCTTGTAGAATCTTCTCAGTGTTTCTAAAGGTGTTTACAAAAATTTGATTTTAATTTTCAAGTTAAGACTTCCCTTGCTGTTTTTTCTGGTTAAACACAAACTCCCCTCTTAGCTACTCAGTGTGTGTTTCCTCCTTCTCACATCAAGGAACTCTTCTTGTGTGTTTAGCCTGTCCTTATAATAAAGTCTAGCAGTGTATGGTAATTCCTTACAGTCCTTTGGTCATTTATGTATAGTGCTTGGTGTTATTAACTTATATAATTCTACTTACATCTTTAGACTCAGTTCATATTTTTTTTTCAAATGAGAAAAGACAAAAACAAAAAACAATACAAACAAACAAACAAACAAACAAAAAAAACAAGCTCCACATGTGTCAGGCTGCCAAGACATTCTCCATGGTGTTCTAATACCTACCCCTTCAGAAATTGTTTTCAATTTCTTTTTTAAATTTAATGTAATTCATTTTACCCTTTGATTTCCTCTATGCAAAGCATATACCCTTCTCTATTCTTAATCAAATCTATAGCTTTCAGAATACTTAACCACAGAAGACTCCTGACAACATGGGATGAGAAATGAATGGCTACAATGAGAGATTCATTATTTCTCCATTTATACATCAACACAATGTTTGACACATAGTAGACAGTCAGTGCAGATATTTTCAGTGATTCAAGCAATTGAGTTTGGATACCATAAAACTGTGTTTTTGGCTTTTGCCCACTAGATCCATTTACTCCGGAGAGATAAAGCCATGGATATGAATAAAAGCACAAGGAAATTTTTATCTTGATAAGTTAACCAAAATATAAAATCAAGCTAAAAAGTATAACGAATTTTTTTGTGGGGTGTGGGGTGGGGTGGGGGAATGAAGTTCAGATGCCAGCAATTGAACAAAAGCCCCAGTGTCAGACTAGTCTATCTTTTTGTTGTTCTTATTCAGAGAAATCCTTGAGGTTTTTGGATATAACAATTGTTGTTTATCAAAAGTACATGACAAACCCTAGTGTTGTGGAAACCACATCCAGCAGTCACAGTACACAGAGAAATCAAGTTGCTCCTGATCTGGAAGCTTCCTCCATCTTGGCTAGTCCTCAAAGTGTCAAAAGTTCTCGTACTGGGCCAGAATTTTCATCAATAGTCTTAAATTCCTCTAAAATATGTGTACAAGAATGAGCTAGTAAGAAGTCTCTTAAAGGGCTAAAAACTCTTTATCCTTGAAATTGAAACCAGCTTCTCAGGAAATAATTCATGCCTGGTATTAGAAATCCGTTCAACCCAGAAGATGAGGTGAGACACTAACTTCTGGCCGTGGCTTCTCTGTGTACTCTAGAACTCACAGCAGCTTTGAATGTGTTTTATATAATTACAGAGTTTTGGTCTACCAATATCCTACCATGAGAAGAAGAGGGACCTACGGGACAGCATGCCACTCTAAGAATTTATATTCAGTTAATGGTCGAGGGTGAGGGATGAACAAAATCTGACCCATGTTCCAAAATAACAACCCTAAATAAACTCATTAGCTTTCCTCCTCCGTCCACCAAAAATGGAACACCAAAATACAGAAACATACAAGTTAAGAAGAGGAGGGAAGCAGTATTTATCCCTAGTGCATGAACTGGCTTTTGGAGCCTAATCCCTATAAATACCTTCCACAGCCTACATAAAGGGAGGAGGGTCTTGTTCCTGCTTCAAGTGATCTGACAGACTTTGTTGTCTCCCAATGGGAGTCTTCACCCTCTCTGAAGAATGGATTGGGTACTATGGGGGGGTGGGGTGGAAACAGCAGGAGGAGGGAAGGGATCAGAAACTGGTATTAGTATGTAAAATAAAAGCAAAATAAAAAATAAAATAAAAAGGAGACTACTGGGAATGGGACAAGAAAGGTAAGAGTAAAGGTATAATAAAAATATATTATTTGGATGTATAGAAAATGTCAGAATGAAGCCCATTGTTATAAATTATCAAATTATATTAATTGAATATTTTTAAAATAAAAATATATGAATAAAAGAACTGAAATTTGTAAGTCTTGGGAGTTCATGTGGTAAATCACTTTCTAGTTTCTGAAATATTTACTGATATGAAGTTTGACTTAACTCATTTACAGATTTTCTGAGAAATTTTATTTATTATTTTATTCACTTATTTATTTTCAAGACAGGACTTCTCTGGCTGTCTGGATACTCACTTTTTAGACCAGGCTGATCTGGAACTCAGAGGTCTGCTTGCCTCTGCCTTTCAAATGTTTGGAGAAAGTCATCTTTTAAAAACTGGGATGATGCTAAACCAGGTTCACATATAAGTGTTTTTATATTAGCATGGTTTGCATTTATCACATGCAAACTTAAAAAAAAAAAAACAGGAAAATGCTCAGAGAATACTTTTCTCAACAATCTATTTGCTGAATACATGTTTCAAAGTTGCTATTAAATTTGGGTTATAAAATTTAACACTCACACAGGATACAATGCTGCATGTCTACAATCCTAGGAGTCAGCTCATTAAAGTGGGAGAATATTTAGTTCATGGTTAACCTGCACTTTACAACTAATTAGTGACTCACTAACAACAGAAAGCTAATAAATAAATATGAAAAATGTATAAAGTATCTAAGCAACCAAAGGACATTTTTCTTTTTTGTTGTTTTTATAGTTTCTCATTTTGCTTTTTGGTATGTTTTAGAGAGGGTGGAGGGAGAAAGAGAGAGAATATAGAATTTGGTGATTAGGCATCTGGAAGAGTTGGGAGAGGAGAGACCATGCTCAGACAATATGGTATGAAAAAAAAAAACATTTATTTTCAATAAAAAAGAGGGAGAGAAAAGAACACAGATAGAGAAGACAAGTAAATATACCATGATATCAGGTAAGTTTTGCCTGGACATAGGTGTGAGGAAAACTACTCATGGTGACCTGGTATTAGCTGGAGGAAGCTGTGCAGAGTGAAAGGGATTTCAATTGAACCATCTCACTCAAGGAACCAAAGTCAGATATAAAGTGTAACAGAGCACTGAATGCAATTGCGCTATTTTATTGTTTAATATGACATCAGAATGAATAGACCATCAGGTAATACAAAGCACTCAGTAGGCATAGTTTTTTCTTTTGTTTTGTTTTTTTGAGTTGGCTTCCTTTTAAGCTTTTATTTTATTTTATCTTTTGAGATTATATACAATATAATACAAAATATAATTACAACATTTCTTCCTCTAAATATTCCCTTATGCTATTTCTTGCTATCTTTCAAATTAATGGCCTCTTCCTTCTTTGGTTGTCATTAAATTTGTTTATGCACATCTATATGCATGTGTATGAATTAATATATTTGTAAATATATCCTGCTAGGTCTATATAATGCTACTTGTATGTATGTTTTCAGGGCTGACAATTTGGTGTTAGATAATCAATATTGTGCCCTTCCCTGGGGAATATTTTCTTTCATTCTTGGGTGCCTTTAGTTCTTTGTGGAAGTTTGAGGACTTGTGGGATTTTGTTGTCTACTTTGGCCTGCTCACTGGTATTGTCTCTGTTCAGCTCGTGTTTGGACAATTGTGTTGTTGAAACTTTATGGAAATACATTCATACCTTACTAAGAGTCGCAATTTCAATGTAAGCTCCCTGGTTCTCTGGCTCTTAAAACTGTTCCATCCCCTTTTTCACAATGTTTCCTGAGCCTTAGATTTTTGTAAATGTATCCACTGTGACTGGAGTCTACAACTCTGTATTTTGATTCATTGGGCTTTCCTGTAATGGTCTCCATCTGTTCCATTGAGAAGTCTCCTCTAAAAGAGCCATACTGAAAGGATTACCATTTCAGATCTTAAGGTATATCATAGAGCCATATTAAAAAAAATGGAACTAGCACAAAACAAGACATGCACATATAATGTACTGATGTAAACATAAATGTGGTGACACCCCAAATTCATGCAAGACATGATGCAGCCAGATTAGAATAGGTGAAAAGATACTAAGAGATAAGGTGAAAGAACAAAATTTATAGAGATGAGAACTTTGTGAATCTAAAATAATTAATAATATGCCCCTTTTGTAAAATAGTTTAGTTAGAAAAAGTACATGGAGATGAATAAACAATTAATATGTTAAAATATAATACAATTACATTCTTCATGGTCAAAAATATTCCTATATGTCAAAAGAAATTTAAAGAAGTAAAAAAAATGAAACAGTAGATAAAAAGGGATTTAATTTCAAGTGTTAAAAAAACAATAAAATATCTTTTTTTCTTTCTTTTTTTATATTCTTTTTTTTTTATTTTATTGAGAATAAGAAAAAAAAAGTATCCGCCTCCTCCCAGCCTCCCATTTCCCTCCCCCACCCCCCACTCTTCTTCCCCTCCCCCCTCTCTTCTCCCCCTCCCCCCACTCCTCTCCCCCTCCCTCTCCTATCCAAAGAGCAGTCATGGTTCCCTGCCCTGTGGAAAGTCCAAGGTCCTCCCCCCTCCGTCCATGTCTAGGAAGGTGAACATCCAAACTGGATAGGCTCCCAAAAAGCCAGAACATGAAGTAGGATCAAAACCCCTTGCCATTGACCTTGGCTTCTCATCAGTCCTCATTGTTCGCCATGATAAGAGAGTCCGGTTTTATCCCATGCTGTTTCAGTCACAGTCCAGCTGGCTTTGGTGAACTCCCAATAGATCAGCCCCACTGTCTCAGTGGGTGGGTGCACCCTAAAGTAATTATGAGCAGAACATATTTGTTTAGGGCCTTGGCACATGAATTGTACAACTGGATGCCATGATAAATGTAATAATTTTATGAGGGAAGTGGAGTGATGTAAAGTTGAAAATCGGTTGCCCAGAAAAATGATAGGATTTGATGATAATAATAATGGGCTTGGGTGTTCATTGAATGACTGACACTCTCAATAAGGAGCTATAAATGATTAAACATGGAGATAGGATGCAAGGGAGCCAGGTGTTGAAGTCATCAAGGAGAGTGTATTGATCATTTGGACAAAATTCAAAGTGATATGGCACGGTTTCAAATAAAGGTGGTAACTAAGCACAAAGTGGGAGAGCTCATTTCAGGTGGAGACATCAGCCAATCAATAGTTCAGAATATTCTCCAGTAGATGCATCTCACCCTTCAAATCAAAGATTTGTTTGATTCAAGTTTGCGTTGTTTTGTGTCTCTCTCTAACATTTTTGACTTATTTTTCTCCTGTTCTGTCCTGTTCTGTTACAAGTGGAAACTTTGCAGATTGTCCGCTTTAAAAAGGGAGTTTACCGTAGTAACTGGATCTATTGTTGTGGCTATTTTGTGCATAAGTTCAAGGTTTCGCTTTGCCTCCTCTTTCACAGTGAAACTGCCAGTAGCAGCCCTGTCCTTGTGACCTAACCACAAGAAAATCTGGGCTACCACATGTCTAATAGGCACTCTGTTTCTTATTTTATATAGTCTGCCCTGCCACTGGCTCTGACTCTTATGAAGGAAGTCTCTATCGTCAGAGAGACATTAAATCTGTTGAGATGTCAATCTGATAGCATCCATTTTCCATAGAATGATAAGAAGATGAACATCCTCAAAATGTGTATAGTAAGACTGACTTTTGAAAATCTCCAAAAGAAAGGAACTTTAGAAACTCTTCAGAATATTTATACTCAGCATGCTTTGGTCAGCTTACCTTTCCGTAGAAAGCTTTGTCTTCTCTTTATTTTTTACTCAGTGGTTTCATCATAGCTTTAGTGCCTAAGAAAGTTTTCTGGACACCATTTAATTATTATATTGACACAAGTGAAGAATTCTTAAGTGTAAATGGTATCCTCATTAAAATGGTTCAGCTTAGAAGGTAGAAATGCAATGCATGCAGTAGAAACTGTAGTTCACCTCTTGATTTTGAATCTTTCCCATATTAGAATATGGAGTAAGACTTCTTATCAGTATGCTGAGCAGTTATCCACATAATCATCAGACAAACATCTGATACTTTATAAGGCACCACTATAATATTATGTAGGTAGGGTATAGTATGGGAATTTTTTATTTATAATATTTTATCTTGGTTGAAAATTAAATTATTAGTCTATTATATGAGCCTTTCTTGCAAATACTGCAAAGATACAACTTCCTTATATTGTATACAGATAAATTAAAATATAGTGATCACTGATTGATATGGAGCCATCTTCACAATATGATTAAAGATGAAATGGCCAGACACCCTTACATGTTATTTAATAAAGCATACTATGGTATTTAAAATATCCCTTTATACTTAAAATTTTGAATCATTCTCATAACTATAATATGAGAACATAATAAGAGCATAGGCATGTATTATCTTATCTTCCTGAAATATATTCATTAATGAGAGGAATTTGCTTTCTTCTCATTAGAAAATTCCTCTTCATTGACTTTTGGCTGAACTCTATTATGGGTTTCAAAGGGCGAGAATGATTGTCAATGCTTGCTCCATTTGAGACTAATGTGTTGATGTGTAGATGTCACGGTGCTGTCAGGAAGGCCTAATTCCCACCTTGATGTTTGGCCATCCTAGATAATGCCTTAAGTTGTTTTACATAGGAATAGAAACTAGAGAGCAGAAACCTGTCAAGCATCTGTCCATAGATTAAAATCTCTGATGGTTACCTTCTGTTCAGGATGAGCGAACCAAGTTGTCCCAGAACATAGAAGTAGAGGCAAGAGCACATAAAGTGTTAAATTCAGGTGGCATGCTTGACGGTCACCTTTAGTATTACTGCTCCAGACACGTGAGCCTCAGTCAATACAGTGAACGAAATGACTCTACCTATCTGCCCTCATTTCCTGGCTTTCTTCCTCATTTAATTTGATCAGTACAGCTAATTAAGTGCATCTGAGACACTGTAGTAACTAGCCAGACCCTGTTTGAATTGTTTAATCAATAAAGCAAATATGACTTCTACAAACTATATTAGTTTTGCTTTTCTCTCTAAGAAAAGCCTATGTGTTTTGCTTTTCTCTTCTAAGGAAAAACTATGTAGATGTTCAAGTGGAGATTTAAAATGTAGTAATGGTGAACAATGCCATGCATTTGTTCTTTTCTTCTTATATGATATATATGAAAGTAAATACCATGTTTATCATAATTCACAGTGCTGACTAAATAAAAATCTAATCAAAAGTTACTCTACCCTCTTATTATTATACTCCTTTTCTAAGAGAATCAAATTTTAGAATGTGAACTAATCACTTTATATAAATAGATACTAGATTGGATGAGTCTCCATTCACCTCATTTTTTTTTTATTTTAAGGATAGCAATCAGCGTAACATTGGGTTAACCTGCCTTTCTTCTTCCCTGATTCCTCAATAGGATAAGACAAGTACATTATCAAGTTGATAACATCTGTACCATAAATTCAGCAAATGTAGTTACCATCATCCATCTTGTCTCTTTGGCATTGGTCTTTGCATCGAAAGTACGTTCTGCTCTGTTCTGGACTCTTTCTTAATCTTGTCAATTATGGTAGCACTAACATTGTGAGCCAGATAATTCTTCATTGGGCAATGCTGTTTTATACATTGTAGAACATTTAGTAATAGTTCTAGATTAAACAAACTGGATGCCAGCATCACTCCTTTACATGTGATGGTCAAACATTTTTTTTTAACAGGCATTGCCAGTATTCCTTGGTTGTGAATAAATGACTCAGTAGGAAATCATAACTTTGAGGATCTCACAGAGAATGCTGAACAACTCTGTAGACTTAAATCAGACTCTGCTGAGAACGGACTATTTGTACAAGGTGCAAGCTTAGGAAGTACATTTTGTTTCTTTGCATGTGGACAAAGACAACAGTTAAATACAGGTTAGTGCATGACTAGATAATGAATTCTATTTCCCTAGTCACACTTGGTCCAGTAATTATTTTCCTAGTTGTTAGGAATAAGGAAGAATAATATAAATTGTGACATTAAGTAGACTTCATTGATTTTCTAGTTCTGTACCGGTATTTAGTACAAAATTTTCTCTACTCTTGTGGTTTTATCTTTAAATAGGCAAATGTTAGTACTTCCCGCATACATTTTTATTTTTATGAGTCACATTAGTTGATGCATGTCAAGTACACATCACAGTATCTGGCATCAAGGAAGCACTAAAAATAACAGTCATCACTCTAATTCACACTCAAAATGATAACAGCAGGATAAGTATGCATTCAATATGTGTGCAGCACAGAAGGCAGACACTGTGGGGTCAGCAGCGATGAGAGGGTGTATTTCAGGCATTATACAATAGAGTGTAATTACGCTTCTTAGCAAGTTTATGAATATTATGTAATAAAAAGGTCACAACACTAGCTACAGTACACAGTGCTAGAGAATTGACATATGTAAATTCAATGAAATTTTCTATTCATTTTTTAAAAATCACCGGAGATTTTTAACACCATTACCTATTTTCAAGGGAGTACATTCTTAGTTGATGGAAACTACACTTTGGATTGAGTGAAGATAGAAAGGTTTGATATAGGTCCCTTCAGGCAGTCTGTTCTTGAAGTTCAATGCCATCCAAAATAACTGTTATCCGATGTACACATTTATATTACCATCTTAGACAATACACTGTATACTATCCATAAGTGCTCTGGCGTCTCTCATTTAGTCAACCAGTTTGCCAATGACAAGATCTTGATTAAATATGGCCAGTGAATGATGGAAGAAGCTTAAGTAACCACCACCACACTTGCACACAAGGCAGATACCTCGACAAGAGCTTCCCACAGTTATGTCTAGCTGTTGTATTGATTCTTCTTGCACAAGTGACATCAAAGCAGGGCTTTTAACCAGATAACCCATTCTTTCTCTAGACAGGAAGACATCTTTACATTGTCCTAAGTGGAATCAATGATCCCTGGGGCACAACCTTCGTCCTTCCTGCTCAGTTGGTAAGACACTGATATACGCCTGGATAACAAGCAAGGAATAAGGTGGGTGTTGTCAAGAAAAAAGAGCTATGACTTTGCTTTCTTCTTACTTTCTGTGAAGCATTTGGTTTTTTACTCTGATGTCCTATGGCTAGGAAAGTGGAGAGTACTTCATGGAGAAATGGGAAAAAAAAGGAGAAAAATGCACTTAGGAAATTTTGGATTTTTCACTTTGGATGGTTTTTTTAAGAAGAAGTAAAGAAAATGACATTTACATTTCAATCTTCCTAATTATCTCCCAGTTTACCTTTGGTTATTATGAAACTCGACACTCAGGCACAGACTCGGATGCTTCACCTTCCTCTGAGACTCACGAAGAAAGGAGCTGGGCACTCATTGAAAACAGAGACAGCAGCAGGATTACCCTCCCCATCCATTTTAAGATTTCTTTCACAATTTTAAGAATTCAAGGTGTCATGGTTCAAACTTAAACATACTTGTCTACTTTCTTCTTACAAATAAAGACTGTCAATCACAGGTATAGTAAGTGGATGGCAGTATTTCAAAATGATGTTTACTTCATAGCTATTTAAACAGAATCCTCTTTAAAATGCAGCATTTTAGAAAAAATAGATATGTGTAAATCAAATTCATTATTACCCATGTGAAGTCATAATTTTGAGGGAAAACACATAAAGCTAAGCAAATCATTGCAATGTATCATAATGATACACAATGACTAGGGAGGGCTTGGAGAGAATGCTCTACCCTTACAAAAACTGGATGTTTTTCCAGAAGTGTCAGGTTTTCTTCACATCATTCACATAACAGTTCATAAGGTCTGCAACTCTAGTTTTATGGGATCCATTTTCCTCTTCTAGTTTCCTGAGGTACTGCACACACGGGGTACACCAACATACATGCTAACAGAATGCCCACATACATAAAATAAAAACAAAAAGGAAAAGAAATTTAAAATATTCAATTACTAAAATATAATACCTACTCAATATGAGGGAAGTTAATCGGTGTTCTAGAAACCTAGCCTATTACACAGAATCTTGTAAAACATACAACTGCCAGTTTACTAAGGCAGTGAAATTTCTAACTAGATCCTAAATGTTTCTCCCTATAACCACAGTTAAGTGTAATTCCTACTACATGTCAAGGCAATATATTCTTTGAAACAGATGGATACCATTACAGAAAACCACGGCTGATCAATATGCAGAATTGGAGAGTCTTGTACCAAAGGATATATCTGGCAAAGCAGTCCAGCATGTAAGGCTCAGGCAACATTGACAAAGAAGAGGCTGAAAAACTGGAAGAGCCATAGGATTAGGGAATTTTGCCTCATACTATGTCTCCTAGCAATGACAGAACTTATACTCAGAGACTAAAACTAACATGTCTGCCCAAATTTGAGCCAAATAAGGACAAGAGTAGGCATGGTATTGTGTGTGGGAAAAGCTTAGGAGGCCTCAATCCTACATAAAGAACTGCAGATAACTAAAGAATGCTGAGAGAGGAGAAATAGTCTTCTGTTGGGTGGGGCATGCTATCTCATTCTCTAATTCAAATGACCAGCTCTGAAAAACATATATGAGTAACATATTACAGACTTAGCAGGTTGTATTTGTTTTTGAAATGTACACACATATGTAATAACAATTCATGCCAAAGGTCACAAACTATAAAGAGATTAATGGAGAGAGGTATATGCAAATGGAGTAAAGGGAAGGAAGAAATGATGTAATTATATTATAATCTCAAAAATAATAATTAGTGAATGAGTAAATTTAGAAAGAAATAAAGTACATATTTAGACAATAATCTGCATTAAAGTTCTCTAATTTGATAACATATTTTCACAAAAGACTTTGTTACATTTATTTACTGTGTGTATGTGTGTTTATATGTGTGGAAGTCAGAAGACACCATGCTGGAGTTGGTGTTCTCCTACCTCATGAATTCAGAGTATTGGCCTCAAGTTAACAATTTTGGAGACAAATACCTTTTCCTGCTAGACTTATTTCTGCTCCAAGTTCTGTACATTTAAATATATAATAAGGCATTGCTCAATTACTTTCAGAAGGATGGGGGAATTATTGGAGTTTTGATCTGAGATTGGCCCTGAAAGTTTTGGTTCTATGAAAGTTTGGATCCCTGAAAGTTTGGCTAGATGGGTTCTTTTAGATGATTCACCTCCCAATTAAATTCTTGACATTCTTTAGCATAAAATTTGGATTTTCAACATTTTCACTTTCTTGATCTATTATACATTGTATGCAGAATTAAATGGATCTTTGCCCAAATTTGGTCTCTGTTGTTTTTATTCATTTAAAAAGACCTGATGAATGAAAACTTAGCCCCTTATTGGTGGGAAAAAATTCAGGGAATCAGTATGAGCCATGAACTGAATGAACTTTATTCTGTAGGATAAGGATAAAAAAATGGACAAATTTTTATTTATGAGGCTACTATTAAATAAAGTCATTCTTGCTTACACATAGTAATAAATCTTAAAAAATTCACATTTATTTTATCTCTTGTTCCTGATCAGTTATTATCCTCATATATTCTACTCTAATGTGTTTTTGTCTGTTTTTTAACACAATGACTCCAATTCAAGGTCTAATTTGCAATTTTCAGTGATAAATTTTTTGCTTATTTTACACAGAAACGCACATTGCATATAAGAAATATCCCACACACATATATTTATGTATTATTTATGCATATGATTTAAGTAGGAATTTTTATTTATTTACGTTATTTATATCCTTTATTTATTGTCGGGATAGACTGAGTTGCTAGCATGTGCCTGAAAAAAGGGAGTGAGGATTATTATTATTTTATTTTCAAGACAGGGTTTTTCTGTAGTTGTTGTTGCCTATCCTGGAACTAGCTCTTGTAGACCAGGCCTGCCTCGAACCAGAGTGAGGATTAAGAAAAAAAAGGACTGCGACTGAAAAAGCATGGGATAAAACCGGACTCTCTGAATATGGCGGACAATGAGGGCTGCTGAGAAGCCAAGGACAATGCCACTGGGTTTTGATCCTACTTCATGTTCTCGCTTTATGGGAGCCTAGCCAGTTTGGATGTCCACCTTCCTAGACCAGGATGGAGCGGGGAGGACCTTGGACTTTCCACAGGGCAGGGAACCCTGACTGCCCCTCAGACTGGAGAGGGAGGGGGAGAGGAGTGGGGGGAGGGGGAGAGGAGAGGGAGGAGGGGGGAAAGGGGAGACTGGGAGGGAAATGGGAGGCGGGGAGAAGGCTGAAAAAAAAATTTTTTTCAATAAAAAATTATATTTAAAAAAAAAAAGAAAGAAAAGAAAAAAAGAGACAGCTGGAGTTGGTGAGCTACCATTAGCTTAAGCAAACTGTCTCAGTGGGTGAACCCCTCATGTTCTTGGATTCCTTGCTCATACTCTCACTCCATCCACTCTTCAACTCGACCTTGGAAGCTCAGTCCAGTGCTCCAATGTGAGTCATTGCCTCTGTTCTCCTCTGTTGTTGGATGAAGGTTCTATGGTGATATTTAAGTTAATCATCAGTCTGACTCCAGGGTAAGGCCGGTTCAGACAACTTCTCTATTGCTTCGGGTCCTAGCTGGGGTCGTTTCTGTGGATTATTGGGCATTATTCTAGAGCTAAGTTTCGTGCTTACTCCATAATAGCTCCCTCAATCAAGATATCTCTTTCCTTGCCCTCGTATCTGTCCTTCCTCCATCTCGACTATCCCATTCCTTAAAGTTCCCCTCAACCCTCCCCTTCTCCCCTTCCTTCTACCTCCTGCCCCCATGCTCCCAATTTTTCCAGGCAAACTTTGTATTTTCCAGTTTCCAGTAGGGTTTATATATGTTTTTCTTTGGCTTCACCTTATTCCCTAGTTTCTCTAGGATCATGAACTATAGGCTCAATGCCCTTTTGGAGTCAACTCTGAAAGGGTTGAAAATTGGGGTAGACTGAGGGGATACTGATGGTGACACTGGGATTTGTCTCTGCAGCATGTACTAGCTTCTTGGTATCCGATTATCTTTAGATATAATTCTTGCTCAGCCTGGATGTAGTAGGGAGGGCCTTGGACTTTTCACAGGGTGCAGTGCATGGCCCTCTTTTGGAATTGGAGGGGGTGGAGTGGGAGGGTCTGTGGAAGGAGTTGGAGAGGAGTGGGAGAAGGGAAGGCAGTGGGAATTTGGATTGGTAATATTTTTAAGTAATAAATTAATAAAAAAAGATGTAAAAGCTAGCCAATGAGAAGTTAGAGCTAATAGTGAAAGCAGTGATTTAATTAACACAAGAAAGAAAGAAAAAAAAGAAAGAGACAAGAGACAGAAGGTAAAGGTTGGGGTGCATCCAATGAATATTGCAACAACCTAAAGTTTATTACTCATACTCCTTATATACCCCAATCAAAAGGGGAGGGCAAAAGACTTCCCTTCCATGATACAAGGAACAAACAAGCATAAGGGTACCTCCTTCATCTCAGAGCATCTAGTAACCACACTCTAAGTCAAACAACCTGTTGTCTGATCAGTAGCAAGATATCCAGTAGCCACACCTTTGGCCAAACATCCTGTTATTTGTACTTGAGTAGGAAGAATAGGTTTGAACTCTCTCTCTGTTTCTCTCTCTCTGTTTCTCTCTCTCTCTCTGTTTCTCTCTCTCTCTCTCTCTCTCTCACACACACACACACACCTTTAGTTAAGATGGAACAGATTCAAAACTGTGGGCTCCCCAATTTATTATTTCACATATCTTGATAAATCTTCACTTTGTATCCTGTACTAAAGAATGTGGTGAAATAAAAACAAGTTTTCCTTTTTTACATCATAATACTTGTAGCTATATTTGAGGACAAAGTAGATTTAAGTCAAGGGCAAGTGGAGCACAGGGCAAGTTTTATAAATATCTGTGCAGTGGCTTGTAAAGTTTGTCCTGTAAGATAAAGATCATGAGCACAATGGGGATGTAGAAATGAAGAAAATGATGAGTTTTGAAGAAGACAGATGCCAGTGAAAAGCTAGCTAGATGTCAGAGGGTTGGTGTGATTTGAAGTGAGCAATGAAGTGCAGTCTTAGTTTAGGAAACAATGGCCTTAGTTGTTAGATATTTAATAAAAGAGGCATGAATGCAGATAAATGGGCTATGATTTTCAATTAAAATTTATCATAAATAAGCACACTATAAAAATGTTTTACTTCTCTATAAGCTCACTGGTTGTGCTGTATTGAGTGTGTCAATAGAACCCAATCATTTATTTAGGCTCTGCATTTATACCAGGTTCTAGGGATCCTGGTAATTTCTAAGACTCTGACCCTATGGCATTCCTCATTTTGATTTTACTGTTTAGGCTTTTGGAACAAATTATATATCTTTGATTGCTGTGCAGTGGATATTCTGGAAATATAATTTCTAATCTTAATATGAATTTTAAGATGTAACATGGGCAACAAGCTGGTGGCTCAATTTTTCAAAACACACCTATTAGACAATCAAACAAGAAATATCTCCAACTAAAATCATTGCAACAGAATTTCCACTGGTGAGGGCAGAAAAGGGCATCTGTTATGCTCACATGGAATAAGTTTACCTTTTGTTCACAAGGGAGCAGATGAAAAGGAAAGTGCTAAACACATACCGAGAACACAGGCACAGGCAGAGCAGCTTCAGTAATTAGAGGAGTTTGCTGATGTACTGCAGATGGCAGATGCCAGAGCTATAGCATGTAAATGAATTTGTATTTGGAGGCTTGTTGTTTCATGGTAGAAAAAAAAAAAGAACACTGTTGCTATATCTGAGTGTGGCAAGGTTCCTTCCGCATGTATTATTAATGGTCTAGGTTCTAAGATTAGAATGACTGGACTTTATATATTTTCACAGAGTATGTTATATTTTTTCAAGAGTAGAGCTGAATTGCCTTGGGCAAGACATTCATAGCAAAGGCTCATTTGAAGCAGCTAGTTTTCACATGCTTAATTTACTGATGGATCACTTTGCAATTGGGAGTCAACATGAATAGGGAAATCACAAAATTTTAGTTTGCTGTTGTATAAGGAATATATGTCCTTCTGGAACTGCTATGCTAGTCTTCCATGGCTGAAGAAATGAGAATGGGGGAGTCATCAGGGTGTAAGAGTGCAAAGGGAAAACGCCAGCTACCGCTTTTTATATTTTCTTATGTTTCTTTTAAAGCCAAAGACGTTGAGAGAAACTTGTTCTTTCCCTACACCTAAGCCTGATTGTATTTCTTTATTTGCATTCCATTTTAAGGCTGAGAGTAGAAGAATTTTCACTAGAAATTTTACTCCAAAATTACATTGGTACATTTTGATTCCTTGCTGGGGTGCACCATATAATGAGAATAACTGGAGAATAAGGAAAGGTATTTCAGAGACGTGGCATGATCACAAACACTCACCGTACAATAACTTGAACTAATCATCAGATTCACTGAATATAGACTACACACTAAAATGGGAGAACGAAAGAAATAAAGCACATCAGGCAAAGGGAAGAAAAGCAAGGCCTCTTTAATATTTTTAGACTACACATTACAGGAACGTCTAAACCCTTCTGAGTCAGTGGCTGCCTGCAGCATTTAACAGACCATTCAGATGGAGAACGACGGAATTGTACATCTCTATCAACTCTGACCACAGTCTGACTTGAGTACTTACAACTGATATCCCTTAGCCTCTAGGGCAACATTCAAATACATGGGCAGAGACAAATCAGGGATGGCTGAGCTCTGAAGAGAGCATTTATGAGAGTACTCCAAACAGCTCATTTAAAAGGTTTTCAAAATATGGCTGTAATATTGTTCAATGACTTCATTCTGAAGACGCGTAAAAGCATTTGTCTCAAAAACTATAAGCTCATAAACACCGTTCATTCTGTTTCTTTCCTTTTCAGTTCCACACTGTTAGTTTCAGCAGGGGAAAAAATGAAAAGAATACAGTTTGGCTTCAAAATAGACCTCAAATTCCTGCTTTGCTATCTCATAACCAAATATCTTAAATATTAATCTGTTTATTTTTTAAGTTTTGTTTTATAGGATATTTGCATTGCTAAAGATGTCAAAATCCCTTTCACGCTATAGGGATTAATACATTTGTCACCAGGCTCTGCCACCTGGACTTAGTAAGAAAATTTCTTATAGGCATTGTGTGCTTTGCACTTTCTTTTATTCAGCTCTCTTGTGGACCAACATTAAAGAATGTGAAAGCGTAAAATATCTTAAATTGTCAGAGTGTTTAATAGCTGTTATCTTCTTAACACAAGTTTTACTTGATCTTCAATTAGATGTTTCTATTTGAAGTTTTATCACTGATAAGTTGCAAAGGTGAAAGCAAAGTTGTCTACTTAACTGCTTTTGGAAATAGTCTCTAGGAACCGTAGGTGGCTTCTCCAAGATGATGTAACAAGAAAGGAATTACTCCCTTAGCTGAGTACCCATGAGAAGATTATTCTACCAATAGTCTGAAGAAACTGGGAGATGAGATTTTACAGTCAAATGAGAATATCCTTTTATTAACGGTCCTTAATAATATATAAATAGTATTTGTCTCCTTAATGTATAGCTGTTATCTGCCGCAGATACAGATCTAACTTCATATTTGAAGATTTGGAAATATAACTCATAAGACTAGATAAAGACATGAAATTAAAATGAATAACGGTCATTATGGGAGAAACAAGACATTACCCTTAGTCTTTACTTTGTACTCATTGAAACAAAATACTGGCAGAGACACGTACTCACTGACTATGAATTATTTTCAATGTGGTCCTTCTTTAATAACCATCAACATTTAGTAACAATGAAGTTGTATTTATCTGTTGTGACATTCACTTGCTATTTTTGTGCTACCTTTTCTTTTAAATTTTTATTGATTGATAAATTTATAAAATGAATTTTTATTATATCCATCTCATACCACAAACTTCCCTGATTCTCCTACCTCCCTCCATTTATCTGACTTTGTGTCTTTATTTATTTTTAACACATGGAGTACAATTTGTGCTGCACACACATTCTTGGGTGTTGACCATATACTGTACTAACAGGAGCCATACACTTGAAGAAAACTCATTCTCTTTTTTCTAACTGCTATCAATTGTCAATAGCTGTAGGAATTCCTTCAGGCAGTAGCTTTAAAGATACAGCCCACTTGGGTGCAGCCTCATAAACTATAAATGCTGACATAAAGTGCATGCTCATGCATGCTCACTCTTTCTCTCGGGATTCATTTTTTTGTTCCCCATTCATGCAGAGGACTATGATCTGTAAGTCTTCCCCTAAATAAATAATCCTTTATTATACTCAATTATGAGCTAGTGTGGGGTTATTTTATAACTATTATCTTCATCTAGTGCTCAGCCATTCATACTGTACAGGATCACAAAGCAACTTGTAAAACTTCAGAGGTACTAACAGTCCTGCTTTTAAAATGGTTACCTGAGAAACCCATACGGATTAAATAATGGCCTTTAACAGAAAAAAACTGCAGGCTTTAGAACAGCTGGTAAAGCATATTGAGGAATCAACCAGCTTTTGGAACTCTCCTATATTTGTTGTTAAAAAGAAATCTAAGAAATGGAGAATGGTAACAGATCTAAGAGATGTTAACACAATTATTCAATCTATGGGCCCTCTACAATCTGGAATTTTTCTGACTTCTCTATTATCAAAATGCTGGTCTCTCATAGTTATTGATTTAAAAGACTGTTTCTTCACTATACCTTTACAAGAAAAGGACAAAGAAAAATTTGCCTTCACAGTGTCTGCTTATAATAATTCTCAGTCTAGTAGGAGATACCAGTGGACCTTCCTCTTACAGGGATTGCTCAATAGTCCCACCTGTGCCAATACATGATAAGTCAGCCATTGGAAATAATAGATAAATAATTTCCTGAGTCTATAATTTATTATTACATGGATGACTTTTTGTTATTTGATTCTAAAGCAGATATTTTAGAAAGAATATTCGAAGAAATAAAGAAAAATTTTTTTATTGAAAAAATTTTTTTTTTCTTTAGGGCCTCATTGAATAAATGGGACCTCCTGAGACTGAGAAGCTTCTGTAAAGCAAAGGACACTGTTGCTAAGACAGAAAGGCAATCCACTGACTGGGAGAAGATCTTCACCAACCCCACAACTGACAAAGGTCTGATCTCCAAAATATATAAAGAACTCAAGAAACTAGACCGTAAAAGGCTAATCAACCCAATTATAAAATGGGGCACTGAG
>NW_026067988.1:1889407-1897937 GCF_014885135.2 Alexandromys fortis
AAAATACTGCATGTGACTTTTAGGTTTGAAGATGTGCGAACACCAGGTTAGGATCATAGTATTACGCATAGGCCCCAGGGAGAACTAGGAGCAAGACTGTGAGTGAGCTATGGGAGAAATTCCAGTGGACTAGCAGGGAAAGGCAAAGACAACAGCATAGGGTGTGGGTCCTGCTGCAAGGGTAGAAGGACTCCAGGTGATGAGGTGACAGTGACCAGTGGGCAAGGGGCATTTCCAAGACACAGCCTGAACCTGCATCACGCTGGGTCTTTTAGATGAAGATGCTTTAGGTTTAGATGGGAATCGTGTTTAAAACCACAAAATGTATCTGATTAAATTTATGGAAAAGTGAAAGTTGTCTAACTGAATAAAATTGCTACAGAAAAAAAAGAAAATTTTTTTTCTAAATGGGGATTACAAATTGCTCCTGAAAAAAAAAATACAGAAAGGAGATTCAGTCAGTTACTTATGTTATAAAATACGTTTACAGAAAATTAGAACACAAAAGACACAAATTAGGAGAGACTGATGCTCATATCACTAATTTAAAACTGGTTTGGGTACTAGCTGCTCAAGATGGTTCAAACTTGGTTAGCTGAAATGGTGCACCTTCTTACAACATTCTGGCCAGAACTTTAAATAGGACCCCCCCCCAAAAAAAAGAAAACAAAAACTATCAACTATTTAGAGAGTATTTGCAACTTTATCAGACAATAATCTTAAAACTTAACTATCATTTTACTTTTTCAGAATCCCATAGAATGAACCACGTTCCCATGACATGTGGAAGTATTTCTACATGATTATATCTCCTCTCCCAACAAAGTTTGTTTTCAGGGTTTGGGATATAAATTAGAAGTTGATTATAACTAGTATAGGGTTGGAGTTTGGGGTGGAAATTACATAGTCTCAGGGATCTTCTTGAAAAACAAAGGGAAATTGGTTGGGATAATTGATAGATTACTGTGAGCTTACTCACATTAATAAAAATAGTGAGTAATAGGATGAATACTTGTTAGCTGTTATTTATAGGCAATTTACATTGGTATAGATTCTTGTATACTGATACAAATTCAAATTATATTGAATGTGCTCCTATTTCTGTTTACAATATTTGTACACCCAGGCAAAGTTATTTGGTTATTTTGTATGCATGCATAGTTTACCTTTGCTTAAATATTTTGTATATTGATACAATCTTAGAATATATATATATCATATTGCACTATATATTTCTACCTTTATCAGTATACTTAAACATGTTTACATTTTGAGGTCATTGTCCTCATTTGCTGCACACTTGTTTAAAGATTGTTTGATATTCTAATATGAAGTCTTAGTCTTTAAACTATATAGGTATTAAAGATAATAGGTCTATAGTCATCCTTGTTTGTCATACCTATAGTTAGGCTAATCAGGTTCTTTAGATAATGTAGAGATTGTATTCCACATAGATTTCAACCACTTCAAAGAACTGTAGAATATAATATTTAAATAACTTAGGGTTCTGTTGATGTGAGACACAACTGCTCCTAGCAGCACAGATCTATCCCTGAGATAATGTTGAGCACCAAATACACTCCACATGGAGCTAGTTTTCTTCTTGGCAATACTGGCCTTTGGACAAGGAACTGCCTATACCTCAACCATTGACAAAATTCACAATGTTTAGACTGGACAAGCAGGGAAGAAGGAAAAAGACTGCCAAACGTTGCCAAGTCAGGGTAAGATAATTTTGAAAAATTTTTTGCCTCAAAAAAAACTTTTGGCCTTAGCCAAAGTTGGTTGCTTCAACACATTGCAAAGGAGACTTTGGTTGATTGCCTAAGTAGCCAGTTGTCAATGTCATCTAATGAGCATTCTGGAAGCTGCTTGATTTCACTTCCTGCCTACTCAAGTAATATTATCTCCCTTCTCAGGCCTTTAGTAGGTTTGAAGATGAGATTGGTGTAGTTACTTTCCTCTATGATTTAGTCAAGTCATTTCTAATACAAGACTTAGATGTCTTAGGATAGAATAATTATTGAAACATTTAGCATATGTCCCTTGTTTAATATTGTTTATGCTGGTTGTAATTCTAATTTTTTATACTTGATATTTGTTCTTACTGTATATAGTTTTGTATTAGGCTTAGAACTTTCTTATTTAAACAAAAGGGAGAGATGCTGTAGGAACTCCTTCAACCAGTAGCCATTAAGATACCAGCCCACGTGGGCATGACCTCTTATACTATAAATGCCGACATAAAGCACACACACACACACTCTCTCTTCTGACTTCTGGATTAGGTTTCTGTTTTCCATTAGTGCAGAGGACTGTGATCTGTGAGTCTATGCCTAAGTAACCCTATATTATATTCAATTCTGAGCTAGTGTAGGATTATTTTATAATGTCCATCTTCAAATAGCTTCTCAGCTAAGAGTGTGATTACATACCTGCATCTTATCTTTATGGTGGGATTGAACCTGCATAGATCTTGTGCACAGTTTCAAAACTACTGTGAGTTCATATGTGCAACTGCTCTGCTATGTTCTTAAAATACCATTTTCCTTCAACCTACTGCTTTTTACAGTCTTAGATTCTTTGCCTCCCTTCCATGAACCTAGGAAGGAAGTGTATTATGCAAATATGCTACTTAGGGCTAAGTAATGTATAGTGTTTTGTTTACATTGTTGTTGTTGTTGTTTTAATACTCAGCACCAAGACCAGTTGTATGTCTCTGTGTTAATTTCTATCTATTGAAAAAAAAGTTCCTCTGATGAAAACTGAATGATGAACTTGTAGTTTATGTGTACAGGCAGAGAATATTAGGGGTCAGTTAAATGCTATGTTTATGTAGCAACAGCTCTAGTAAGTTTTACTGTAGGATTTTATGGCTTGTCTAACTAGAGAATATTAGTCTGAATAATGATCATGTATAGATTACATCTTACAGAGTTGGCCATACATCCAACGAGAAAGTGCTTTGTCACTCCAATTGCATTGGTGCCACTTAGCATGCATAAAACCTTCTGGTATGCTCATAGCTCAGTAAAGATTAAGTTCCCAGGTAAGAGCCAGCTTCAGATTTCCATGTTCAAATAAACACACAGTGGATTTTTTTGTTGTTGTTGTTTGTTTTTAAATAAGATCTTACTGTTAAGCTCTGGTGGATACTCAGAGTGGTGACAGTAGCTGTAATGCTTGGGGTTTGTTGGACCCTTCTAGACAACTCAAAAGGGGGTAACCAGTTCTGGCATAGGTAGTTTTTATTTATTAGCCTGTGCTATCTATTAATAATTGTGTTGTAACCCCAGAATAACTCATTGTGTGTTTGTGTGTGTGTGTGTGAGAGAGAGAGTTTATGCATGTGTGTGCATGTGTAGCTTGAACAGTAGTAGATATCTATATGAGAATTAAAAAAGAGCATCAATAGTGATACAAAATTATATTTACAATTTACTAGAGCACAATATTCTGTTATTTTTTAAACTACATTCTCTGTTTCATTGAAAGGCAATGTATGTTGTATACCTATTTAAGTATTTACCCATCTATCCGCAGCCTTATGGTGAAAAAAATTACAAAATCAAGTCTTAAGTGTGGGAAAAAAGGACAAGACAATAATTTTCTCTGTCTCTTACTATAAAAACTTTATGGACTTTGGGCCTTCACACTAGCACAGGTGTTCTTAAAAATAAACACGGGAGGATGGTTCAAAACTTTTGTCTTGGCAGCAAAGGCTCCCTTCCATTATTTCTCTATTTCTTCTTTTGTAGCTGATTGCCCTGCCTGAATTAAGAACTAAATGATGGAAAAATTTAATGGTGTAAATGTAGGAAAAAGTGGGCCAAGTTTAGTACTACCTTATTTGATTTAATTCTAGGACTTTTATTACTGGGTCAAAAGAAAACTAAATTAGCTAAGTTAACTAAAAGTATCTCACTTATGTTGATTTAGTTTTCATTTTTAAAGCATTACATTAATCAAATGTACTTTTCTCTATCATGCAGTGTTTTCAATTTTATGCTTGCTTTAGTGTATTTTATTAATTGATTGTCTAACATTGAAATAATTAATAAAATTGTATTGTATATGCAATTTCCTATCAGAATTTTCCCCTGTGTTGTCTACTGTCGTTTGTTCCACATCTTATCCATAATAACCAATAATGCATTGTATTTGATTATCAAATCTTCCAGGCCTTTTACTATATCAATTTCTCAGTCATATCCTTTTTTTAATTTATTTATTTATTTATTTATTTATTTATTTATTTATTAAAGATTTCTCTCTCTTCCCCACCGCCGCCTCCCATTTCCCTCCCCCAATCAAACCCCCCTCCCTCGTCAGCCCAAAAAGCAATCAGGGTCAGGACCGCGAAGGGGGCACCCACACACTGAGACAATGGGGATGTTCTATCGGGAACTCACCAAGGCCAGCTGGCCTGGGTCTGAAAAAGCCTGGGTTAAAACTGGACTCGCTGAACATAGCGGACAATGAGGACTACTGAGACCCCAAGAACAGTGGCAATGGGTTTTTGATCCTACTGCATTGTGGGAGCCTAGGCAGTTTGAATGCTCACCTTACTAGACCTGGATGGAGGTGGGTGGTCCTTGGACATCTCCTATTTTTTAAGACCTTAAAATGTTTTAAGAATCCTGGTTCAAGCCGGGCGATAGTGGCACATGCCTTTAATCCCAGCACTCGGGAGGCAGAGGCAGGCAGATCTCTGTGAGTTCGAGACCAGCCTGGTCTACAAGAGCTAGTTCCAGGACAGGCTCCAAAACCACAGAGAAACCCTGTCTCGAAAAACAAAACAAAACAAAAAACAAACAAACAAACAAAAAAAGAATCCTGGTTCCTGGTTCAGTGTTTCTTCCCCTTTGGGTGTTTTGACACATTTATAATGATGGGATAGAACTATGTTTCTTTTAAAGATGGTAACATATTCTTTCCCATTTTATCAACAGTGCTTAAATCAACACGAGTAACCAGCCTTGCTGCTAAACAAAACCACAGATCAAAGCACAGATGACCAGGTTTCCCTACTATCAGGTGACTTTCTAATTTTCCATCTTTCCTCAGTCTATTGCTTGGTGGTAATAGGATACACAACTTACATATACTGCATGGTGAAATTCAGGCCTAATTTAAACTATTTTATAATATGGTAGATTTTAGGGTAGCTTATACATTTGATCTACAGTAATAATACAGATATATTGGAATACACAAGTAAATAAATAATCACAGATACCTATGTAATCTTTCTTTGTATATAACAAATGTATCTATTATCTATATAAAGCCATATTATTTTCCATGGTACACATACTTCAATGGCAAATGACCTCCTGTGACCCAGAGAAAAATGGAAAAGTTTACAAGCCTGTGAGTTTTCAAAAAATCCTATGAAACATTGTTAAGTCAGTCATACTGCAAAAGCAGCAGAATCAATGCCAAAGAAAGAGTACTATAAAAACCTGATGGAGGAGAGAAGAAGCAGGAATGATTCTCTGTACTTTAGCGTCCTATATCAAAGAAATATAAAAGAAACTATGGTGGGAGTTATATAACTTATAATATGAAATGCTAACATACAAATAAATGAACTGTGTCAATTACCGTGGATTCAGCAGCAAACAGTATTTTTCTCAAACAGAGTATAACTTGAATATTTTCACAAGAAAATACAACACCTGTTTTGTCTTGTAGTTCTGCTCCAACTTTCTATTTGGTATATTATCATTAATTACTAGTAAAAGGAATGTTTTCATTTTAAATATTTTATAATATTGCTCAAAAAATTATAGGCTGTGCTGCCAAGTTGACGAGATCATCTTGCCAACACCCAGACAAAACTAGTAAGGCCCTCATCCAAACAACAACAGAGAATGACTATGCATTTTAAATTTATGTATTGGTGTACAGGAGTTGTAAGTCACAATGAATTCATGCCAGTAAAGTCCAGAAGAAGCCAAAGTCCTGTTAGTGTGACACAAGACAATTGCAAAAGATTTACTTGTGAAATAGAAAAACTCATAGAGAATTTCCATATAAACTGATCAGCAGCAAACATGCTATCTTGCCTTAGGCATCTGAGATTCAATCAGTAATTATGCAACACTTCTTCAGATTGAGTTCCCACGTTCTTGTGCCTGCTCTTAGGACTCTTTCCCATTGTTGTTGCCATGTCCAATCATGATGCAATGGCTTTTATTTTAATTCATTATATTTTATTCTGTCATTTTTGTTTTTTATCATGTACAAGCCTATTCTTTTCAAATGAAAGACAGAAAGGGAATATATCTTGTGTGGCTGGGGGAAGGACTGGGAGGAATAGAGGGATGGACAGCTGTAATGGGGATGTGTCATATGAAAAAAAATAATCCAATTTAAATTAAGAAGTTAGGTTTTTCTTATAGTCATGGAAGACATTTTAACACAGCTCCTTATACTTAATTTGTGAAACAATTCCAAGGGTTGAATTGGATTAAGTAATGAGTATCATTACTTCACTACTCTCTACAGAGTTGTAGAATATAAAAAAAAATTGGAACTAACTTAGGACAAATAACAGTTCAATACGTAATACAATTTCATGTTCACTTAATCCCCTGATGATTTGGAAGGGGCCAATAAAATATTAAACATTTTACATCGTTGTCAGTACTTTACTTACTCTTAGTATTAGCACAATGAATTCTCAAGATGGCTTATGATCATTAATTAGTAATACTGTGTCACACTGTGTGAAGAAATGTGAAAATTAACAGAAATTAAGTGACAGATAATGTAGTGGGCTATCATGGAGAAATTACTTCATACAAGCAAATGTGTAGTTTGAACTCTAATTTACTAGCTTGTGGGACATTGAGATTCTTGCACAGACAGTACAAGTTCATTTAGTTAATGAAGAAATCTGCCCGTATTGTAGCTATGCCCTGCTATTTCTGCTTTTGATTTCAACTTTGACTGTTCTCTGGTTTGAAAGACTTAGATACAAATATGATTAGATTTTTCTATTCCCTTGAAGTCATGGATGAAAAGCTTTAAAAAAGGAAAGCTTTCAGCCTATCATATATCATTCTTTTTTTCCCCCCTCTGGGCCACAATGTCTTTAAGAATTTAATGATGGTTTTATTTATACTGAGGACTGGTTAGGGAATCTGTGATAGCCTTGCGTTCACAACACCTCCAACTAGCTTTGCTGTTTTTTTTTTTTATAATGAATTATCTTCTTCAGATAATCATGTAATATGTGCCATTTCTTGTATGTCAGCCATTTGCCAGAAAACTCTCCTGAAGTGTAGTAGTGTTCCTTCCTCACTCTTCTAGAACCATGAAGTTAGAAGAAGGAAATTAACAGAGTTTCCAAGAAGACTTAGGAAACACAAACTTGCTTAGAGTTTCCATATTAACTTAACTGCTCTTTTTCACCAATTTTTGTTATCATTAAATAACTTTCCAATAACCTGATAAATCATTTTGTCATCCTAATTTTGAGAAGAAGACTTGCAATAGTATTGCAATTTCTTCCACTAATGAAAGATATTCTCTTTAGGAAAAAATGATTGAAGCTATTCATATAAAAACAGTGTACATTTATCTTTTTGAATTTTTGTTCATAATCGATAATTGAAATGTATTTTAATAGAAGGAGAAAAATTATAGAGATTGGCATAATTTATTAATGAAAGAGAAATATTTGCAAAAGGGAGAAGAAAAATGACCTTACTTAGAAGACAGGAAGCTGAATACCAGTTTGATTTTGTCTTAATATTTAAGTAATATATGCTTCAGTGACTTATAACAAATGAATTGAAGGGAAAGGAGTATGTGTTCCATTTATTCTTTAATGATTATAGTTCAGATGAGAAGCCTGTGACATCTATAAATATTGTAAATACATAAAGGGAAGTTTTTGAACACAGAAATGCCAATATACTTATCTGTTTATCTATATAGTCAAATAGCATATAGAAAGATGCCTCTGTTTTGCATAGAATTAATGCCTGCACATATGGAACTACTTCTCAGTGACTATTTTGAGCCACATATAAAGCAAATGCATTACCTGATTAACTAAAAATAATATTGAAATTAGAACACAGCAGGGATACTTGGTGTCATGGAATTGCTCCTCCTCTTGGGAAGCTGGTTCCTGGTTTTAAGTGGTTGCTGAAGAGGAATAATAGCACTGGATTGCCATGAACTAGCAGAGAACTTATTGGAAGAGCATATAGATAGGTAATTAAGTCTTTTATATAATTATTTATCTTTTTAATATACATATATGTGTGTATGAATTCATTTGGTTAAAAATATTTTGTGTCGATGTTCATGAGTGAGATTGGCCTGTAATTTTCTTTCTTGGTTGAGTCTTTGTGTGGTTTTGGTATCAGAGTGACTGTAGCTTCATAAAAGGAATTTGGCAATGACTCTTCCGCTTCTATATTGTGAAATACATTAAGGAGTATAGGTATTAGCTCTTCTTGGAAGTTCTGGTAGAATTCCGCATTGAAACCATCAGGTCCTGGGCTTTTTT
>NW_026067988.1:1898745-2001348 GCF_014885135.2 Alexandromys fortis
GGGAAATGGGAGGCTGGGAGGAGGCGGAAACTTTTTTTTCTTATTCTCAATAAAAAAATACAAAAAAAAATATTTTGTGATTTATTATCTGTTAGGCTAATTTTCTAGGTTTTAAGAAAAATAGTTATTTTTTTTCTCTTAGTATTTAAAACTTAGTTGTCCTTCCTTTACCTAGAATAAGAGAAATCCTTTTCTGAGCTAGTGGGAGCTCACTGCTTCCCGACTGACAGCACGGGAACCTGCATAGAACTGAACTAGGCCCTGTGAATGTGGGTGACAGCTGTGTGGCTAAGGCAGTCTGTGGGACTACTGATAGGCCAGAACTCATCTCTAGTGCTTGACCTGGCATTTTGGAGTCCATTATGTTTGGCTGAAATCCTTGTTCAGCCTACATATAGGGTGACGAATGTCTTCGTACTGCCTCAAAGTGATGTGCATACTTTGTTGACTCACATGGAAGTCTTACTCTAAGGAGTGGATGGGGGTGGGAGGTGTGGAAGGTGGGGAGCAGCAAAAGAGGAGAGCGAGAAGGAGCTAGAATTGGCTTGTAAAATTTAAAAAAAAAAAGATATATTAGCCACAATCTCAATGTTTTTGAAACAGGTTTCTTACGAAACTTATCTCACTTATTTTTGAATTAGATACGAAGGGATAGCTACCCTAAAATTTCAATATCAGGTATGTTGAAGAATGAAATTAGTACTGCTAATTTTCAAATCTGCATCTTCAGACAATTATAATGTTATATAAGTTTTCTTGCTTTCTATGTGATTATGATAAGCTTCATCAGGAAGGACAGGAAAGAACTAGAAAAATATTATTAATTCTTGTCAGTCAATAAAAAAGACTTCCTTTCATAACATTCCGGTGGTTTTTATATAAAATTAATAGGATTTCCATAAAGAAAAATTATTTTTACCTTTTTTGAATATCAAATAATATTAAGATATTTTTCCATAACAGCTAAAAGTTGTTGAATTTTGTTTTTTATTCTATAGCATTCCATTTGTCATTGATCACTATGCTTAGCTAGACAAATCATTCATTGTCTGGAATATTAGGAGAGCTAGCAAGAACCACATTCAGTCTGACATCTACAATTACACAGAACTAACATCATGCAGACCATTTGGTCTCTCTACCCATTTAATTAACTACTTTGCTAACAGAGTAATTTTGCACAGATGAGGGTTTTCCCCACACGTAAACAAAATACAGCTTAAACAGGGCTTTAATTTTCCTAAGTAAGTGGAAAACAGTAACAGCAAGGGAATGTATATTTGAATTAATAATCACTGTGTAATAACATCATGCTGAATACTTTTAGAAATCCAGGAATCATCACAAATGACATGTTAATAATTTTAAAGTTATAACCTACAAAATTAGATATACTATCATTCCATGAATTCAGAAACTCTTTATTTCCTCTACTTACATGGATTTAAATCTGTCATATTGTTTTTAATAATAAGAAACAATTTTGATCAAAATAATTATACCCTCCTGGGTTTAACCATACATTTAACAATTTTTATATCTATCTTTTTCTTTATTATACATTGTAGAGCTAGGACTATGTCTCCTCTTATAAAATGTTATATATTTAAGTATTCATTAATAATTTTCTTAAATTTATGTTTTAAAAATAGATTAACCTATTTTAACATCTATACTGAATTAAATGGGCATAAAATACATATATGAAGTTTTTCTGGTTGTGTGTGTTAATGATCCATAAGGTATGTAAATCCTTCTCTACTGGTAGACCGAGGAACAATAACATTTGACTTCTCAAGTGTTGGTAGGTCTTGAATTAGTTAATATTAATTTCTTTTCATTATTTCTGCTGTAACCACTAAATAATTTGATTTTATCTTTATCTAGGGTTTTTTCATGCCCTATTTTTAAACATATAAAAAGGTAATTAAACCATGGTCTCAGGCCACTTGTAATTTAATATAATCACCTTACACGGAACTATCGTTCCACCACTTGCATAGCATGCCAAAAGTATAATTTTTTAAGCACTGCTTCTTCCAGTTTTGTCAAAAGTGCTGAGAAAACTAAAATGACATTCAAGTTAACATTGTCACCCATAAAGGCCAACTCAAATTTGTGTTAAGTGAAGTTACTCTAGGATGGAGTGTGTCAGGAAGGACCACCAAAAGGGGTGTGCAGATATGATAATGAATAAATTATCTCATCCTATGAGCTGTTTGGTGTTGTGGGAATCTTAAAATGAAAATGATTCCTGCCTGGGAAGATTTCTAGGTCTTAAGGTTGATGGTGTCAGTTAAAACTTTAGAATCAACAAATGATATTCCTATGAATAACAATCAGAATCTGGAACAACAGGGCAGGACACGGGACTGAAGTGGGATACTTTGGAAGAATAAGAATGCCCTCTATCTTTTCAAACTTGATCTGATTTAGACATGATAGACTATCTGAACTTAATGACTTCTGTGGCCTCAAGTGTCCTGATTAGGTTCACTATTAGATACAATACATCCTGAATTCCTCATTACAGTCACTAACAGATACGATGCACCTCAAATTCTTTATTTCTTTTGTGAGTTGGGAAGTTTATTATTCCTATTTTTTTTTAGATAAAAATTTAGCTTGGCCAGCTGCCCTTTACCCATTCCCTCATGATAACTACCATGAGAGATTTCAAATGTAATTATCCTGATTGCATTGAGCTGGTAATTTGTAGGGTAAGCAGGATGATTTTGAGGACAGACTGGGATATGATGATGGCTTGCAGTAATGTAGAAAGCCAAATGATTTACTATGAATCACAGATTTCACGAACAAAAGGCCAATGCATCCTATTGGGTAGGAAATTCATATTAACTTGGAAAAAGACACTCTGGCTAAAACTTTGCAGTTACAAAGAACATATTTATTCAAATTATTCAAAGTGACACAGAATTTGTTTGAATCATGACTGTGCACATAAATAAAATAATTCTATAATCAGGTAATGAGCAGAAAGCAACCATAATGGAGAAGGCCACTTTGAAATTAAAACAAGCAACGACGAAACCAGTATTTGTGGTGAATTTAATACAGGACCGAAAGCCACAACTAAAAAGGCTGACCAGAATTAGTAATGGATCGATGATCTCCTCTACGGTACCAAATGTGTTGCGCAAGCATTTGCTGATCTTTGTTGAAACTTTTGTCTTTCATTGTGCATGAACATCGTACTTGCTATGTGTCCTCTGTTCTTCCCATATCTTTTTCTTTCTTATACCTTAGTCAGCTGTGTGTTTTTATGAACTTGGCCTTCCCTTATATCTTATAAGCTACCTGAGTCTTCCTTCTATGAGTCTTTTTAGCATCATCTTCTTTTGGAAATTGTGTTATTATCCACATATTTTTCCAATTTCAGTTCCCAAATAACAACATATAATTACTAATATAGCTTAATTTTTGCTTAATCTATTTATCAATAAATCTCAGTGTTTATTTAAGATACAGTTTTCCATGGTTCAATATAAGGAATCAAGTGATTGTAAATAGGAATTTGTAAGATTTTGTTCTTATGTTAAAAGTGTAAAAACAGTAGAAATGACTTGTGTCATATAAAATAGCTGTAAAGAGTACAAATTAAATACTGGGGGAAAACACCACAGTTTATCATATAGATTGTTCTATTAGAAATCATAATATCTATTCAGAGAGTTACCTGTCATAATAGGACCATGTGATCTGATGCCTTCTTCTGGCACTCATGGGCACCAGAAAATCATGTGATGCACAAACATAGATGCAAAACTCTCATACACATAAAGTAAATATTTAAAAAATGTTTTGTAAACAGAATAAAGACTGATCTAAAATGTCTGAAAGACACTTAAAGAAATGCTCAACATCCTTAGCCATCAGAGAAATGCAAATCAAAATAACTCTGATAGTCTATCTTATACCTGTAAGAATGGCCAAGATAAAAAACACTGATGACAACTTACGCTGGAGAGGATGTGGGTAAAGAAAACACTCCTACATAGATGGTGGCAGTGCAAATTGGTAAACCTTTTTAAATATCAGTATGCCGATTTCTCAGAAAATTAAAAAAAAAAAAAAACAACCTTTCTCAATACCCAGCAATACTACTTTAGGGTGTATACCCAAAGGATGCTCAATCGTACCACAAGGACATGTGCTCAATTATGTGCATAGCAGCATTGTTTGTCATAGCCAAAACCTGGAAGCAACCAAAGAATGGATAAGGAAAATGTGATACATGTACACAATGGAGTACGATGCAGCAGGAAAAAAATACGACATGTCTACTCACTCATAAGTGGCTTTTAGACATAAAGAAAAACACCCTACAATTTACAATCTCAGAGAACCCAGACAACAATAAGGACCCTAAGAGAGACATATGTGGGTCTAATCTACATGGGAAGAATAAAAGATAAGAATGCCTGAATAAGTTAGGAGCATGGGGACCATGGGAAAGAGTTGAAGGAGGGGGGAAAGGCAGCAAGTGAGGCAGAGAAAAATGTATAACTCAATAAAATCAATTAAAAATGTAAAAATGCAAAACAAAACTTAAACCAAAAATTTTTAAGAATACTTAACTATTTATTTGTTAGTTGAGTGAAATATTTTTCAAATAAAACATTATCATGCCCTAAGGCTGAGAGACTAAAGATTTCATTGTATATGTGCAAAATATAACCTTTTTGAAGTAAAGGAAAAGGCAAAATTATGAAGGCCACCAGTAATAGTTTAAATAATACCTGAGGGAAATTACAAAGGATTTTATCCAATGGATTATTTAAAAAACATAGAAGCATTTTAAAGAGGTACATAATACAATTACATACTCATTTTAAGAATAGCATTCTGGCAACCGATGAGGCAAGATTGAATTTGGACTAAATGAGTCATAAAATAGGCTTGATTTATGACGACAGACAGCCCTGTCTGTCAACAGAGAGCAGAGGAATGGTAGTGATGGGTGAAATGAAAGTGTGAGGATAAATGTGCAAAGTTTTCATGAAGAATCAATGGACCTCAGCAATAAGATCCTGGTATGAAACTAATAATAAATTATTAAAATGTGATATTTATTATTAATTATCAAATGCATCACTTCAAAATAACTGATGAAATTTATCAGTGATGTCTAAACAGTAGAATCAGTTTATAATATTGATAGATCGGCCTTAGGATGCAGAATGGTATTCTATTGTCTGGGGTAGGACTTCATAGAATTAGGGATAAAATAGTTACTATATGTTCTACCTATAATAAAACTAATGTATTTATATAAATGAGTAAAAAACTCAAAAATTATATAATCAGTCATAAATTTATTTAGCTCTGTAGCTGAACAAATAGAACATGTAATTAGCCTATTCATTTATAAAATTCTCTTCTTCTCTTGGAAGATGATTTCTGTGAACACATTATAGATAAAAATATGTAAAAATAAACAAGGAGTTAGAAATGAAAAGAGGTAAGGGCTCTTCTGTTAATTGGCTTGGATAGTTAATGGACTCCAAAAACATGCGAGAAAAAAATCAGACTATTTTGCCTGATAAAAATAAAAGGAGTGGGCATATGAGGGCAGTATTTATGAACATATTCATTAGGTTAAAGGCTTAAGGAGATAGAGAGGTGGGACCTTTGTCTGAGGCTGGAGAAATCCTCTTCAATCTAGTGACACATATGAAGAGGTAGACACAGACTAAGGGAGCCGCACCAGGAACACTGTACTTTGTCTGTGCCTTGCTGCCCTTTTAAGCCAGTTATGATAATCTTGGGTACAAATATTCATTTCTTAATTCCTCATGGGAAAAAAAAGACAGGAACCTAGAATTCTAAGCAGACCCTCTCTCTTATTGCACACTTAATGTTTGATGCATATTTTATGGGAAGTTTGTGGAAGATGCTATATTTTTCCTTCCTCTAAAAGTAAAATATTTTACTATGGTGCTTTAAAAATTCAGTAATCTCTCCTTTTTGTGACACCACTCTCCCATTATTATGTGTGTTTCCATTTACAAAATAAAGTTATTTGCATGAGGTAGTTAGTATGACCTGTTTCAGAATCAAGTTTCAGTATCTGATATGAAAACTGAGTTCAACTACTATGTGGAATAAAATACTCACAAAGCCCGCCAAAGTCATAAGTATTTCTTAGACCTTCCTGGGCATGGTAGACGTTCCTGTCAAATACTTGCTATGTCATGAGCCTGTACTTATTTTAACAACTAGAAGCTACCCTTGAGGGCATGACTGTATAGAAATCATCATGATGGGTCTAGAAGAAATTTACTTGATCTGTTTAATATAGGTTTTCAAAATTTACTGCTTAGCAGGTCAGAAATAATCTTCTAAAAATATGAAATAGTCTTATTTTATGTTTAAATACAAGTTTAACTGAATTTCAGAAGTTCTAAATTTCTATATTTAGACATATGAAAATAAAGCATCAAACATGAAAATACCTTGATTGATGAACAATCTTAAATAATGTCTTGTGGGTTTTTCTGGCATGGCAGAGATTTCTGCCTCGATACCAACTTATGAAAATATTGCTCACAATGCAAAAAACCTACCATAAGAATAGATCTCAACCATACTCCTTTGTCTCAAGGGGATGAGGCTGTTCTTATGAAATATGTATATTTTAATAGTGTACATTTTATTTATTTCTTTCACATAATTTATAGTATTTTCTTTGCCATAGGGAAAATGATTGCAAGTTTTGTAACCTATTATTAACTGTGTACAAGAAAGAAGTATCAGAACATTGCAGCAAATCACGAGTAGTGAATGACAAGAGAGCCAAACAACTTCATCAGCAATTTCTAGCATCTGTATATGTATGTTTTCATATGCGTATGGCACTTTTATTGATTGGTGTTTTATTATGTTAGCATTTCTGAAGCTCTTTCTGTCTAATAACTATCATCAAATGTATACTGATCATCTTCTGTGACTATTTGCAATAAGATGAAACCTCTGTTAATAAATTGATTGATTAGGTAAGGGGCTAAAAATAAGTTAATGTTGCTAACATTTGATAGAATTTTGACTTTGGTTATCTCTCTGCAATGCAGAGAAACACTAACAGTATCTTTTGATACACATGCAATACCTTTGGAATTCTATGTGTAATTTTTTTGTTTCTCTTAGCTAAGATTTTTTGGGAGTATGGTCCTAACCTAAATTCCAATATCAAAAGACAGGTTTTCAATTTATTTAAAAATAGATGAAATTCGAGTGAAAGTAATTTGATGTATACTTCCAATTATTAGATAGAAGACGTTAATTTGAAAATAGCTTATATCTTAGCTTATTTTCCATAGTTGATTGAATTTATGTCATACTGACATATATACTATACAATTAGAGAAATTAAATACTATAAACTGTATGGTTTTTTTATCAGGATTTCAGGATTTTGTTTTTAAGATCCATGTTCATCATTGCTTTCCATGATATCCATAAGCTGTAAACAAACTAGATGTCCCTCAAACAAAGAATGGATAAAGAAAATGTGGTACATATATACAATTATTACGAAGGTGTTAAAAAATGGCAAATGGATGAAACTAGAAAAAGCCACTTTGCGTGAGGTAACCCAGACCCAGTAATACAAAAATGGTTTGTACTTACTTTTAAGAGGATATTAGGTCTAGGTAAACAGATAATCAGGTTACAATACACAAACCTAAAGAAACTAAATTACGCCGGGCGGTGGTGGCGCATGCCTTTAATCCCAGCACTCGGGAGGCAGAGGCAGGTAGATCTCTGTGAGTTAGAGGCCAGCCTGGTCTACAACAGCTAGTTCCAGGACAGGAACCAAAAAAGCTACGGGGAAACCCTGTCTTGAAAAAAAAAAAAAAAAAAGAAACTAAATTACTAGCAGGGCTCAATAAAGGACTCATGGTTTTCCTGGGAAAGGAAAACAGAATAGAATTTATGTGTTCAAGGAGGGATTGAAACAATAGGGTTCAGGCAGGAAGGAGGGGATGGAGAGAGAGAATATGGGAGAACCTCCTGGAATTGTGAAACATTTGGAGGTGTACCATTGGTGGAACTGGGACACCAGCCCAGCCCATAAAATCTTAAACCTACAATTTGTCAAGACTGCAAATATGCTTGTGTAATGGGGGTAAATAACAAACATGAGCACCAGCACTGGGGAGGGAAGGGGGGTGAAGGAATCAATGTAATGATTTCCAATATATCAGTGCCTTGCCCAATCCAGCCACTGATTGAGAAAATGCAGAGACCCACAACCAAATATTAGAAGAACCTAATATTGGGAGAACTCAGTGGAAGAACTCAGTGTGAACAAACATAGGAAAGATTGTGTGAACAAGAAGGGTGGAGGACACCAGGAGAACACGCTACATAGAATTATTAACTAAGCAGTGCTCATAGGGTCTCACAGAAACTGAAGTGGCCATTATGGAGCCTTCATAGGTCTGTTGTGTCCCCTGTATATATGTAATGGTTGTGTACCTTGATGTTCTTGTGGGACTCTTAAAACTGGGAGTGAGGTTGTCTCTGACTCTTTTTCCTGGTCTTTGGATCTTTCTCCTCATATAAGCTTTTCTCTTCCAGCCTTGATATTTGAGGGTTTGTGCCTAGTCTTATTTTAATTATTATGATGTGTTAGTTAATATTCCTAGGAAACTTGCTTTTTTACGAAGGGAAATGGAGGAAGAATGGATCTGGGGGGAAAGGGAGAAGGTTGGGAGGAAGGGAGAAAGAGAAAACAGATTAGGATATATCGTCTGAGGAAAGAATAAAAGGAAAAGCGAGGAACATCAAACTGAGTGGCAGAAATATTCACTGGGATCTTAACTTGAGATAGACTCTTTATTTAACTAAAAATAAGTTAACTTTTTAAAGATTCAAGACCTAAATCTGTAGGATATGGCAATTACTATTACTTTGTTTGTATTAGTATTAAGAATTCTACCTTTAAACGAGGTCATGAACTGAAATATAAAGAGATAAATTTTAAGCATTTGAGTTGGTAATAAATTTGAAACACACAATTCTACTATTTATTTTTCCAAATTTTGTATTTTTTTCTTTTAAACATGGGTTATGCTTAGAAAAAGAATGGTCCACTAAAATTACTTTTTCCAGGCTCTCAGACTAAGTAATACAAAATGTTGCAATATATTTTCACATTCACATTTCTCTTTATTTTATTTGATTCTCAAAATATGTGCAGTTTTACCACTTAGTAGATTCTCCAGAAAATAATTGCCATTGTAGATGTCATGATAAAGTATTCATTGTGGCCATTTCTACTTTGATGATGTGATTTTTCTTTTAAAATATTTAACTTTAGAAACAAAAAGGTAAAATAAATGTATTTTGCTACATACTGTTATTTGATTCTCAAGTCTCTTCTTTGTGTTTTGTATTAGACTTTCAATAGTAATAGTTTGCATGTACACAAAATTTTCATGGCAGATGAATATCTTGTAACGTATTGAAGAACTTGTGAATTATTGAAGAAATTGTAGGTCTAGTTAGAGGATCAAAAAAGTCATTAATCATTAATGCTTCTTCTTAAATGCATTAGAATAAACATTTACTTCTCACAACAGAAACAGAGAAATATAGATTTTTCTTGTTTAAAAGCTGCTTTCTTATTCCATTTACTTACAAGTCAGTTAATGTATAATACTCAAAGCTATTTTCTGTCACAGAAACACGGCCACATCTTTATCTCTAAATGAACTAATTGATGGACATCTCACCTATATTGCCTAACATTTTATGATTATTTTCAACTGAAAATTTTGTCTGAGGATGTCTGAGTGTGTTTGTATGTGTGTTGTCCTATTTTTTTCTCCTTTGAGGAACCTCATTTTGTATCTCAGACTGGCTTTGAATTCATGGTCCTCAGGCCTCAAAGTTTTCCTCCACTATTGAAAATATAGAAATGCATCATCATGTTTATATTTACATGTATGTGTGTTTATGATTTTGTGTATACATGTGTGGGTAAGAATGCTCACACATATGTTTGTGTATATGTGTATGCATTTTTTAGAGTACATTGTGTTGAAATAGTTTAATTAGTGTCGGCACATATATGTGGATGTACATGAACATAGGCATGGACCCAGAAGTAAACATTGTGTGTCTTCCTCTATCATTCTCCATCTTATTTTTTAAAATCAGCTCTCCAACTGAATCCAGTACTCACCAATTCAGCAAGACTACAAATCCCAGGGATTTCCTATGTCACCATTAGGATTAAAGATTCAAATCATTGCAGTTGAACTTATGTTTTGGCCCTTGGGTACAAACTCACTTTCTCATACTTGCACAATTAGCTCTTTACTGACAAAACCATCTCTCTGTAATCTATAATTTTTAAAATGTACACCCCCCACACACATATACATATATATGGATCACAAAAACTTATGAAAATAAAACCTAAGCAAAGTGAAAACTGAGGCAAATGCATACCATTTTAAAAAAATCACAATGATGTATGTTATGCAAGTATGTCTTGTGGTGGAAAAGAAAAATGAGACCCAGTGGCAATGTGACCACTTTATACAATAACTAGAATGAGAGCTAATAGTAGACATGAAACCCCAGAACCATTGGGACTATCCCATTAATGCACTATGTTCTTTTTTTTTTTTTTTTGGTTTTTTTGAGACAGAGTTTGCACTATGTTCTTATACAAAGTGTATACTATAACGTTAAACTCATCTTTAATTATATAATTATCAAAAATTACTTTGTTCAATGTACAGTAGTGGTATAGTCATTGGCACCACTCTTTTCCAAAAATTAGTTTGCTTCTAAACTATATTTTTAAGGTAGATTGTTTTATTATTTTCTAAAAGTATGTTGTATACATGAGATAGATGGATACAGATATATAAATGTATATGTATAGACATATACATAGCTTTATATACATGTATGTATGTATACACACACACACACATTTCTATTAGCCAAGCCAGGCAGAGCGAAAAGAGACACTTATTGTTATGATTTTGTTGTAGTATCTCACAGAATTAGTTTTGGTGACTTAATTCTTATCATTGTTCAGATAAACATAACAAAGAATACTTAAACATGTGCCATAATAAAAGTTAAAATATTTTCTTTAAGGGTCAAATGGTAGAAATGATTAGTTCTATATGATTGATAGATTTGATTAACTTGATTCCCCAGAAAAATTTGGAAACTATGATTCCAGAATAAAATAATAAGCGAAGGTGATTACTTCTTGGCGCTTGACTGTCTTTTAACTTAGTCACACTGTTGATGAATCTCTGAATGACATTTGTTCCCATTTGGACTCCCACTGCATTGCTTTTTTCTTTATCAAGCACTGAGAACTCTAAACTATGACCTAAATGACAACAGATCCCTCACTGAAAAACTCAATGAAGAAGAATCAGAAACAAAGTCACATAATATCTAGGGCTATTACCTAAATTTATGACATTACTATAGTTTTATTAGATGATTTAATTATGACAAAGAAATAAATGATATGTTAAAATCAAAAAGTATATGAGTACTTGGATATTACCGATTTGCAAGATATCGAGCCTGGATGGAGGAAGAAAACATATCTTTCGTGCTTGAAATTCTTATCAAGCACCAACAGAGATAAAACAAAACACTATTATTTAATTAATCAGAGATTACCTTGCTCTATTTAGCCACATTTTTATCCGCTCTACAAACACAGTTGTCATTCAGTCTCCTATTCAGGAATAGGATAAGAATTTTGGTCTCTTGTCGTTTCTGCTGTCAGAGTCATTGTCATTATTTTTCCTATTTAATATGTATATGTGACCAAATCCTAATACAATCAACACAATAGTTACCTGCAGGTAGTATGTTAAAAACATTTTAATTAGTTATAGTTCATTTAAGCTGGGAAATAAAAAGTCATTTCCCAGATATCACTATTTCATAGGAACTTTTTATTATGTGAATGGTTCAGTAGAATTTTCAGTTATTTGACAGTCCATTAAAGTAAGTACATTTCAAGCTTTATCTGGATGCTTTATTGTAATATAAAAGGGCAGAGTTGCTGAATTCTAATAGCATATTTGGAATTTGAGAATAACCGACTGCGGTGATGATGAATAACAAAAGATAACATCCGCTGGATAAGGAGATCCTCTGAGTTTCTCTAAGCATACTCAGTATGCAATAGTTCAACTTACAGCGCTTTCGTCTGCCAGCTCTGCTGGACACTGGGACTGGATAATTGGCACGGCTGGTTACCTTTAGAGCCATTACCTGTCAATTCTGAGGTCTCAAGGTAGCAGCAATACAGTTCATTCTACACAGTTGTTATCAAACTTAGTAAGTAAAATCCAGAGGCTTAGAGAGTTCTTCTAAATTAAAACAAACATGCACAAGCTCCAGGTCAGAGGAAATTAGATGCTCTGACGTTCCTTCATTTACTTAGAAGAGCAATGGAAGACACGATTTGCTTACATTGCAAGTCCCTCTAAAAAAAATTTCTTCTTAAGTGCTCGAGAGAGTTAAGGGTGCACTTATCAACAGCAAGGACGTAATGTTGTTCAAACTTTTAAAGCGTCTCTATCTGGGCTTCCTCTATGAAGGTAATGGCAAGAGGCTTTATTTTCCAATCAATATTCTTGTTAAAAGACATTATGGCTTCATGAAGCTCAGTTAAAAAAAAAAAAAAAACTCCCATAAAAGTAACCAAACAAGAGTACATACCCTACTCTTTCTCTTCTCTTAATATGATACTGAAACATCAAAGTTGCCACCCTCCAGCAGTAGCAAGAGTCAAGTGCAGCCCTCAGATGCCAGAACATTCTTTCTACCTTATTAACTTTCTTACTGGAGAAACAAGTCAGCTTCTGAAAAAAAAATCATAGACCTTATACAGAAAAGGAAAAAAGATGATTTAAGCTGGGTAAATATTACTTTTAAGTATTAAGGATCTGAAAAGCATGGGTCTGTGGCTTTTCTCACTTAGAGTCGGTAATTATTTGGGAACTTTTAACACTGACACTGTTGCAGAAATACCTACTGGCTGGAGTCTCGAAATCACAGAAACACTCATCAATTCTCCACACACTGGACTTTCCTATTAGGTTATAGAAATATGTAACACATGTAAAATCACAGGAAATGCGTGATGATAGGAGTTTGTTTCTCTAAATATTAATAGGGAAGTGATCTACATTATTCTGAGGCCTCTATGTTTAGTAATCTTATGAACTTGTTTTGTGACATCATACTTTCTTCAACAATAGATTTTTTTTCATGGTTTATGAAATAAGTTGATTGGACACAGCTAAATGAGATACTCTATTTCTACTCAAGTTCTGTTCTCTTTCCTTATGGTTACCATGGATTTTGATTGACAGATCATTATTTTTAGGGATATAAAGCTTTTATAGGAATATTGTTCTTATGAATTTCTAAATGCCATGGTCCCAAGACAAGCACCACAAGGCAGCTGTCCTTTAATATGATTTTATAAGCTCTTTCCGTTTAGTTCAGGACAAACCTTTGAGGAATGTAGAAAACCAATAAAAGGTTGCCGTTTTACATCTTATTTTTCTGTTGCAATACAACTCTTTTTCCGTAATGTAAACATAGATATTGGATATTGACATTGTAGATTTCAACCTAGCAAACTTTGTTTGACAAGTAAGGTGACATGCATGGGATGATGGGAGTAGGGGTTACACAAAGTATTAAATATGCTGTCTGTAAGCTTCTACTGTGGAGAATTAAACCAGATTTTCCAAAACCTGGAATAAACAACTTTATGCCTTGCTATACAATAAAAATGTGTATTTTTGAAAGCAAAAATAAATATATTTCAAGAGAGAATTTTAACAATTTAAATTAGTAAGAAATTTTGTAGTATTATCTACCTAGCTTTCTTGTACAATTGGTGTTAAGTAAGAAATATTAGAATAGTCTTTAAAAAGCATGACTTTATTTCTAATACAATATATTTCCTAACTGCATGGTGGTAGGTGACTCACAAAGTCTCTGAATCTCATACTATCTTTTATAACCTGATCAATGAACCTTGCATTCTTCACAGATACAATGAAAAGACTGTGTTATATGTAGCAAGGATGAACACAGCCAATACAATTATAACGCTAGATGTCTTCAAACTTGGAGCTGATAATTATGACACAATGGAATGTGTTTGTAGTTTTATAAATATTTTTACAGTCTGAGATAAAAAACATTTTTTTTTCTTTCTCCACAGTCACCAGGGTGTGACCATATTAGCATAAGGGGTTTTTATGTAATTTGACAAAGTTATTCCTTCTCAATTAGCCTGGGTATGATAGTGTAAGACTATTTGTGGCTTTTTTATCCCCACTAAGTCATAGTTGTAGGCTGCTACTGGATAATTTGTTAGAATAGCAAATTTCCAAGTTAAATATTTATGACATTAAAGATAAAGGAATGGAATACTAGACAAAAACAATAGGGAATTATTATTACTTGTGCTCACTTCATTAGTGTAATAAATACCCCAATTAGGTTCTGAAATATACCATATGGAAGATACTCAGATGACTGCATAGCCATCTACAAAGCAAAGGAGAAACCTTGCGCCTCTTCGGCTTCCTGGATACCACCTGGGGAATCCATCTTTTTATCCGGCCAAGACAGACTAAACTCTTCCCCCCACTGCTTCTAAGACTGGTGTACTCCAAGGACTGAGAGGATTTGGGATTGCTGGAGTAGGTAAAACGCTGTCTCAGATTTGCTCATTTTCCCTCCCAGATCTGTTTAATGGCATTTGACAATTTAGGTACTATCAACTTAATACTTCACCCATGACATTTAACAAAATTTCAAATACAGACAGGTGTGACTAACAGATTTCAGGTGTATCTTAAAAATCTAGAGTTTCCGATCACTTTAATTGTTTTAACCAAAGTAAGTGCCTTTTGCTAGCTCCAGCCAATTTTCAAGCATATTTTACACGTCACTTTTGCTCCCTGGGCCAAGACCAACCTACAAAGCGCTTCTCAAAAAGACCTATACCAGCTCCTAGGACTTCACCATAGGTACCAACTCTCCTAGATTAAGGACACCTGCCAACTATAATCTGGTTTTAAAAATCTGGATTTATCTGCTATTGTGTCCCATCCCATTGCTAGCCCCATTTCATAGGGCCAATAATAATAGGGTCTTTTTTCCTAGTCACCTCCCTCAAAAAAGCAGCTGCCTGAGGACTCCAGGATCGCAGCAAACAATGCTGTTCCAGCCACACCTCCTGCTGAGCATGGACCCAACTCTCCTCTTCCCTTTCCCATAACACCCCATGTCTGCAAGAATTAGCCAGACTTAAGATGATTCCCCTATATCCAAGGACTCTTTGATGTTTGGTGAAAAGTGAGACCCCAGTCCTTTAAACCCCCTCCCCAATATCCAAAGAGGCTGGAGTGTAATGTTGAATTGGAGATGTCACCCCAGCCTGCTAGGTGCTTGGACTCAGATTCCCAGCCTTCCATATGCTTCAACTCCTAGTCCCAGCCTGCCAGGTGGTGGCCCCTCTGCGGGAGGTCAGGACCACTCCCATGGGGTATTTAGGGTCAAGCTGGGAAGAGGAACAAGTGGTTTTGGGTTTGCACGTGTGCTCCCTCTGTCTTTTCCTTGCCATGATCTCCTGGCCACCCATGAGTGTGCTGTCTATTAAACACAGGCATTTAATTTGGTTTAATCTGGTCTGATTGGAGTTCTTTTGTGTTGGCGGAACGGCTTGTCTTAAGAATTTTCTTAACAGTATCCTCACTGAGACAGACTGTACCCTGGAACTGGTGTTGTTATTGCTTCTCCACTGTGACAGACTATTCTGGGACAACTGTTGTCATGGCTTCTTTGCTACTGTGACAGACTATACCCTGGAACTGTTGTCATGGCTTCTCAACTGAGACAGACTGTACTCTGGAACAAGTGTTGTCATGGCTTCCCTACTATGACACTCTGTGCCCTGAAACAGGTGTTTTCATGGCTTCTCTACTGTGACAGACTGTGCCCTGGAATGGGTGTTGTTATGGTTTCTCCACTGTGACAGAATGTACCCTATAACTGGTGACTGGCTTCTCTCTTCTGTCAGACTGTATCCTGGAACTCATGTTGTCATGACTTCTCCATTGTAACAGACTAAATTCTGGATCTAGGAGTCAAAAGAAACTTCTTACTCAAGTGGCATTTTTCAAGGATTTTTTTTTACAACAATTTGAAAAGTAGCTAATCATTTTAAAATTTCAACAAGGCCAAGTCATTAAATTTGAGGAAGTTTACACAGTGGAATATCTACTGGTTTAAACAGTAGTATGGAAGAACTGACCTTGGTCTATGGAAAAGGAAGCACATTGAAAGACTGTTTTGTCTTAAATATTGGCCTACTGGTACTAGTTATTGCTTGAGATGAAAGATGGTACACTCAGATAATTCTTTTTCAAATCTAGTTACTTACATAGAGAAAGGTGTAAAAATAAGCTCCCAAATATGAATAATTCATAATGAATATGAATATCTGAGTGATTCAACCACCAAAATAATGTGACATTGTAATATATTCTCAAATTTACAAATAGATACTTGTAGTTAAGTAATGCAATTAAAAAAGTTTGAAAATCCCTACTTCAAAAAAATGGAGACCTGCTGAGTTATACACGGCATGAATAAGTCAAATTGAATCCATTGAGGGCATTCCTTGATTTGCTGGAGGATGGAAAACACTGAAACAAATTTGGTGCTTTAGACTTTTCTCTTAATTTTTAAACTAATGTTAGAAATATTAGTAATCTTTGCTTCATTTCTTCCCTATAGCTACATTAGTGAATACTTAGTAGGAAAAATGTGTGTGTGTGTGTGTGTGCGTGTGTGTGTGTAAGGAAAGTAAGAGAAGGGGAGGGTGGGAGGGAGAGAGAGAAGGGAATTGAATTTCACTGGAGTTAGGCATTTTATGCAATTGTGCGAGCATGGGTAGGTAAGGTCACTGTCCTTGCATACGGTGCTCATGTTTGAAAGAGAGTTTGAAGCCAAGAGGGATGTACAGTGAAGCGGAACAAGGACAAGTTGGAATTCACAAGCGCAGCAGTCAGTTCTCATTTCCCTTAACCGTACTGATGTGGGTGTCCTGTGAAAGAAGCGAGTGGCCTTTGTCATCTTGCTAAACACGGATCTGATCCTGCAGTCTGAGAAGCTGGAGGCAGATTCAGGGAATGGTGAAGCACTTGCCGGCCAAGTGCTGCTTCTCATCAGTGAGATGAGCCAGCGGATCAATGTGTCTGAGCCACAAAGTGACTGTCACTTCACTTCTACAGTCCACGTGTTAAACAAGAATCTCTCTTGTGGCCCATTCTAATCAGAGTTGTAGGGGATGTGTAGCTCAGTCTAGCCAGGGCAACACATTACAAAACCACCACAATAGTCACCCAGAAGATGAACTATGATCCTGCCTCAGAGGCATACACGATTTATGGAATCTATGTTCATAGAGCAGGGCCACATGGTGAAGAAGTGTAGGCTGCATGATTTGTAGCAGACCCAAGGCAGGTAATGTAAATACGGTCTGAGTTGTAAATGGTTATAGAACTCTGAGGCAAGTACATTTTCAATTCTCAGATACACAATTAATATCTATGCAATTGATTTTGTAAGGAGCAAATTAATCTAAGGCAATATGTTATTTAGATTCACTTAGAAGCTAGTGGCTCAAGTAATCTGTGGAACTCATAAGCAAGAGATAGAGAACAGGAACAGCAATTCATAGCTCTGATTAATGCACTTCCATGGAGTCTGCAATCTACACCTGAAGGCTGGTAGTTACTTTATTTTGTTGTCTGCTGTGCTATGTTCCTATAGTAAAATGATGTTGCTTTTCTCTGCATTTATTTAACATGAGTGCAAGTGTGTGTGCGCGTGCGTGTGTGTGTATGCACGCATGTGCACACATGTCCCATAGGGCACACGTGTGTGGTATCAGAGGACAGCTTTAGGGAATCAGTTCCCTTTAATCACAGTGTTTGTTCCTTGAAATGAATTCAGGGGTCAGGCTTAACATCAGGCCTTTGCTTACTGAGTCATCTCACTGTCCCACAATGATGCTTCAGTATTGATATATCTAGAGTACTTTTAAAAAAAATATTTATTTATTATGTATGCACTATTCCATCTGTGTGTATATCTGCAGGCCAGAAGAGGGCACCAGACCTCATTACAGATGTGTGTGATCCACCATGTGGTTGCTGGGAATTGAACTCAGGACCTTTGGAAAAGCAGGCGATGCTCTTAACGACTGAGTAATCTATCTCTCCAGCCCTAGAGTACCTTTTTTAAGTCTTAAAATCAAATCTTATCCTAAAAGAGTAAGAAGGAAGTGCATTACCTGAGAGTTTGATTATCATAAAATCAAGTACTAATATTTAAACTGGAAAATTGCAAGTGCTACAATATTGTTTACTTATAAAATACAAAATAATATTTTTAGAAATATCTTTACTTCTAGAGCACACACTTCCACTTTCTTCTCTAATAGTAAATTTCACCTTGCTATGGGGTTATTTCTAGTTTTGTATCGACTCTCTCTATATTTTAGAATATAGAAATTGAGGACACTTTATAAAATTGCCAAGGATTATCATCAAATTGGTGAAAATTCAACACAGGGAAAATTTTAAAGTAACTTCTAATATTTTCTCTAAAATTCATCCTGCAGGTAAACAAACCTTTACTCTTTCTTTTTTCATTAGCTCATATCATCTTAAGAGTAAACAATACTCAAAATTGTGTTTTTCAAATTTGCATACGTACTGTGATGACCATGCACATGCGTGTTTCTTCTATCTTGCCTTCTGACGTTAGTAATTGATTCTTCACTTTGTACTTTGAAGTCAATTTTTTTTTTGTTGGTTTCCACATGGGAGAGTAATCACAGGATACCTTTTGTACTATGCTTGTGTGCTTGGCTAATATTGCCTACCATAATGTCTGCTGGCTACACTCTACTGGCTTCAAATAGTAGAACTTCATAATTGTTTAGTTTGAATACTGCTGCACTATGTAACTAAAAAGAACAGACAAGTAGACCTAACACATGCAGTGGGAGCCCAAAGACTAGCAATTGCAAAGAAAACTATAATAAACTCAGGAAAGTGTCGCTTTCTTCTATATGCTGACTTTATGTCCTGTAGGTATATTCACTGGAGTTCTGTAGTTGGAGAGTGTACTAATTTCATTTCCAAAACTTTTAGGAAACTCCCACTTTTCCATTCTGCATTTATCAATTTACATTCCAAACCACTATATATTTGATTATTTTTTTTTCTTCAGTATCCACACCACTGGCTTTCTTGCTGTTATTGATAAGATTCATTCAAATTGTTACTAAAAAGTATGTCATTACAATTTATTCATTTCCTTGGTGTCTAAATCTATTAACAATTTCATATGAATATTAATTACTTGAATTTATTTTTGAAAGCAATGTTTTCAGATAATTTGCCTGTGTATTTGTGAAGGTTTGGGCTTTAGATTAGTATCTTCATCCATTTTCAATTTGTCTTTGTATAGGATGAAAGACAGCATTTAAACTTCAGTCTTCTACATGGTGTTTAGTCTTCTCAGAACCACATTTTAAGAGACTATAATTTTCCCAAAGTATACTCTTAACTGCGTTGCTAAGAATCAATTTGCTGATGTGTAGGCACAGTTCTGGGTTCTATTATCTGTTCCCTTGGCTCTTTGGGTGTTTTGTTTCAACTCCATCTTGTCTTGTTTCTGAGCATGTTTTTAAAAAATGTTTAATGCTTTTAATATGGATATTTTTTACACAAAGATATCTTAAATATTTGGACTTAAATATAATTCAAGTAAATTTTAGTATTTATTTCTGGATATCTGCAAAAATATTATCAGTGTTTTAAGAGGGATTATACTGGATCTAGAGTAACTTTGGGAGTGAGGTATACTAATTCTGCTGACACATAAACTTGGGGAGTTTTTTAGTTCATTTTTTTCTATATTTCTTTAATATTTTGTGATTTTCACTGCAAGTCTCTTTCACATCGGTTATATTTATTCCTCAGTAATTTCCATGACAATAATGAAAGGCTTTGTTTTCATGATTTCTTTCACACTGAATTTACTATTGTGGAAAAGGAAGCAGGTATGCTTTGAATTCTACCATCTCATTTTCTCTTAGACATTTTTCTATAGAATCATGTCAGGAGCACACAAAGATAATTTGAAATCCTTGTTATATTTATTTTTTTTTAAAAAAATCTCTTGTTTTATCCCTTTGGCTAAAACTGAGCATTTAAGATTGCCGCTCAACTTGCTTCTGAACTCAGAGTAAATAGTTTCAACTTCCCCTCAATTAATGTGATGCCCTCTATGAAATTTTCATAAAACTAGAAGGTCAATGAGAAAATATAAAATTAACTTCCTTAGTAACATTCTATTATCTCCTGTCTAACTAAGTTCCTTCACTATTATTAACTAAATATGGAACAGATACGCAGTATTTATTTTCATGTTTTTAATAAAAGAAGAGAAAGAAGCAGCAACAGTTTATGCTCTTTATTGGTGTAGGATTTCCTTCTGTCTATGTGTTGCTTTCATTGGTTGAATAAAGAAACTGCCTTGGCATTTTGATAGGGCAGAACTTAGGTAGGCAGAGAAGACAGAGCTGAATTCTGGGAGAAAGAAAGCAGAGAGGGAGAACCACCATGGAGCTGCCAGAATCAAACATGCTGAATCTTTCCCGGTGTAAGCTAGGCAGACAGCTGGGATAAACAAAGGACCGGCTCTCCTTGGAACACTTTATCTGTTGATTGAATACATGAAAATCATATCAGAGTTACTTAATTTATACTCATGAGAAGGGAATAGACTTTTAGGACAGGGTAAATATTTTCAAGAGAATATCTGTGTGAAGAGTAATTTGGGGCTCGGTAAGGTTGGCCAACTCCTTTAATGCAGAACTCAGTAGCAGAGGCAGGCAGATAGCTATGAATTCTAAACCAGGCTCATATACTTAGTGAGTTTCAGTCTAGATGGTAACATCTTTCTTGTCTTAAAAACAAACAAATAAACAAACAAAAACAAAGAGACAGGCTTGGTTGTAAACATCTTTTATCTCAGCACTAGGGAAGTAGAAGCAGATGGATCTCCATGTATTAAGAACTCATCTAAAAAAATAGCTTTCAGGTTTATTTTTTTTCTTGCAATTTTAAAATAAAGTTTCAGATAATTAACCAAAAATTACTTGTAAAAAAATTAATAACAGGGATATTACTCAACATTCCATGAAGCCTACAACAACTTCATAACCTTCCATAGAAGAAAATGAGTGGAAAAAATTTAAAGAAAACTGCTGTGCATTAATTATAAAAAATGGTAAAGATTTAGGTATTTGTTATGTATGACAACAGAGGTGTGAACTAGTTGTATATAAAAGAGTATATTAGTAAACAATGAATTATTTATTTACCAAGCAATCATTATACATGAAAACAAATAGTACAAAATATTTGTAACTTTCTGATGAAGAAAAAAAACTGTTTTTACACTTAACGGGAGAGTGTACTCAGATGTTTCATTTGTTAACAGTAAATTATTCTATTATCCTGCATATTATGTGTATAAGAAGGTATTTTGTGCATCTTCAAATTGTGCAAGTACTTGAGTTAAAGTTGAGCTTTTTATCTTTGCACTAACATCTATTACATGTGTGATCTCTCTTTCTTCATTTTCTTTATCTTAGAATGTGGATAATTCTGCCTACCTCAGAACATTGTTTCATGCATTAAATGAGATAAATAATGAATGCAAAGCTATTAGCTCACTGCCTGAACCCAGATAAGCCTTCAGTAAATGTCTTTTGTTTTTGTTGCTATGTGGTTGCTACAAGATGTACAATAAAAATAATAATAAAAGGTAGAGTTTACATGGATAAATTTATCTTAATGTCTAAGCAATGAAAAATTCATTCCCTCATTCAACAAGCATCTTTGAGAGCGAGCTGTGTATCAAGTGTAGCACTAATGGAGTGCAAGGATAGATACTGCTTTGTCTCTACGCTGGAGAAATGCCTAGACCAGGGAGAGAAGATGGCAAATCAAATGGTGCTATAATACAGTCTGATGAATCTTATAATAGCCTCACATAATAAAAATCTCCACCTAGCAGCACAGAAAACATTGACCCTGACTTATGAGAAAAGATAGATAAATTTGTATGAGTTGTGTTTTAAATATAATGGTAACGTCCCAAAACTTGTGAATGAGAATGTTCAGCTGAGGAGCAAGATTTCTTAGGAAGGTTGTTTCAGTATGAATAAAAATAAGAAGTGAAAAGTCTGATACAGCCAAACAGTGGCACATGTTAAGTAAAGTAGTCAAGAAAAGTGAAACAGTAGGAGAGGTCGCTTTAATTATAAAGACTCTAGACTGGGAAGTTCTTTTTATTGTCTTCTTTGTCATTACCAACACAACACAATCATCCTTTCCAATAGATTGACTTCAAAGGAAAAATGTACAAGTGAATAATTGAATAAATAATAAACACCTAGGAATCTTTGTACGTTAACAGAAGAATAGACATTGAATAAAATGAGATGAAAAAAACCATGCAATGTTTGACAGCTTTTGATTTTCCTTTTCAAACTGATTAATGCTCGCACCCTCATATTTGACATGTTCAGTAATCAATGAAGGACAATTATTTCAATCCAAAGACACTTTTACCACTCTTAGAAAGATATTTTTTACTTGCATAATTAAGCAATTATTATAACTTTAAAAATAATCTCTGGCAAACACTGATTTCTTCAGCACATTTTATTATTAATATTCAGCATTTCAAAATATCTCTAGGAAAATCGATGGTCTTGTGAATTCTTCCTTGTTTCTGTGTTGAGACAGATGTGAGCTGTGTATTACATTCTGTCACATACACAAACCATTTGCTGCTTTTGAGAAGAACCAGCAGCACCCTGAGTTTCTATCTGATTGTAAACTCCCCTTGCTCTAAGCTGGCAGCATTTTGACTTTGAACACTTTGGCCTGCTTTGTCTCAATAAAAACTGGAATACTTGCCACAGTTGCTTATACTGTAGAAGCATGGCGATCTTAATAATTTAATAGAATCCACTAAGGAAGTTCTTCTGAGAGGTATTATACAACTTATAGGATCGTAATCGTGGAACAAAAATGAATGCATACAAATTTCATTTAGTTCAAGCTACATTTAAGTTTAAAATATAAATGACAAAAAAAGGCATTGTGAAAATGTTATTATATATCATTCCACATTCACCACTTTGGACAATAATATGTAGATAAAAACTTTAATGAAGGTCATAATTCCTGTGTACTATAGATTAAAAAAATAGTTTCGGAGTCCTCATTGAGGAGTGCACAGGGAAGTTCTTGTGATAGTTCAAATAAACACCAAAAGAACAAGGAATCCATGACTCTGAATTACATCAAAAGGTCATCATGGTATTTTACATTAAGAAGAATCATGTAAGTTACAAGCGGTAATTATTTAAATGGAGAATGACTGTGAACCAATGACATATGACAAAAATTCACTAGAGCTCTTCGTATGCAAAACAGAAAAAAAAATCAAAATGCTGCATTTTCTTAGTACGTGCTGATTTTTTGGAAGGACAGTGGAGGAGCATCTCTACTGATGGGAGACGTGTATTGACTTATCATTTAAGTTTTCTCCTATTAGAGTTCTCTGTAGTTTCAAAGAAAAGAATTAAAAAGGGAAATCAGCAAATCCAGGAGCTGCAAAGCCCGCAGAGGTGGATTAGCTGAATATTTCTGATGAATGTTTCTGTTTATTTAAGTATATTTTAACATTTTGACAAAATTTGGTAACTCTTTATACATACGGCTTGCAATATAATTAATACAGCTTTTTTTTTGTACTGTATCCCAGTGATGAGTTTGTGTCACCGTGTTTTCCTGAGATCCTTTTTAGTTCAATCATTCCACCGAGTAGTTAATATTATACAACCGCCAAGCTATTTTCCACAGAGTATTACTTCCAATATCGAAGAGAATAATTATTTCCCATGTTATTCTGTTTTTACTACATTTTATTGTGTTTCCTTTTTAGTTTTTCCCCAACAAAAGTTGATATGCAAGTTCTGCAAGTTCTGCATCCAAAATATGAGTATAGACGTTAACTGCTTATTCAAAAATTGGTAGTGCTTAACTAATTCTGACAACAGGGATCTGTGTTAAGTGTGTGTATTGTAATTATTGCAAACATAGTACATTTGGCTTTTATGATGTGAGTGCATACACTTCACACTATGAGTGCTTCCAGTGAATGGTGTAGGAGTACTCAATGTTAAGTACTTTGGTGGCTCTTAAGCACTTAATAGAGATTTGGTATGCGGTGACAATGAAGGGTTTTAATGAATCATGAGGGTTTTAAAAGTAACATTGATGCCAGACTTGATATCTGTGAAATGGTTTACATTCTCATTTTCACAGAAGAGAACTTGAACTCTAGAGTAGTTCTACGAACCGTGAATGAATACTTGAAAGTGAGAGACAAGAGTAAAACACATCTCCTGGCGTACCATTTACATGCAGATGTTGCTAAACTGAGAGGATTAGCAAAGGCAGTGTGAGCACATTGCTCTGTGAGAGTTTATCATAAATATCTTCGTGGCATGTTAATTAAATAGACTTTCGTTTGGATGAACTACATCTGTTTCTTCCTTTTTGGCTGCTAAGTGATGCAGCTTATTTCTCTTAATTGATATGTACTAGTTATTTAACCAACCTCTATGCCTAGTTTCTTGAGGAAAAAGTCAATGGTTTATTCATTTCTGTATTCATTAAAGTATTCCCTCATACCAGGAAATTACAATACTTTAAAAACACAAAAGAGTGTAGTTTGACGTTTCAAAAGGAATGCATGCCTGAGTAAAAACGGGTGTTTTAAGTTCTGACCACTAGGATTTAATAAAAATTGTGATTGTGTACCAAGATTCCTGAGATGCTAAATCAGTGTGTTGTCTCAGTTACAAGGTAATATGGGGGCAGAAGGTGAAGATGAACCAACACACCTTATAAAGATAAAGCATGTTCTCAAGAGATCCCTGACTCCCAAATTATAGGCAGAGAGATATATGTGCTGTGCATGTCTTTAGGGATGAGTACTGTTCAGTATTACAAAATAAATGTAGGTGAACATCTGTACTTTATCCTTTAGCTGCTAGATTATTTAATCTTAGTGAAAGGTCTGAGATAATACTGACAAGATTCTTAAGGAGAATCACTACTTATCACTATTAAATTCATATTTTAATATACTTAACCAATATATAACAAATATCAATATTATTTTTCAGATAAATGCAGACATAATAAACATTATGAAGTCATTTAAGCGATATATTTAGTATTTTTCTAATTGTAAATGTGTATGTGTGTGTGTGTGTTTGTGTGTGTGATGTTCTTAGACGTGTCTTGATATGAGGCACAAATATTTTAGAGTATATTGCTCTGATGACAATGGACTAAACCTCTGATCTACATTAGCCAGTCCTAATGAAATGATTTCCTTTTTTTTTTCCTTTGGTTTTTCAAGACAGGGTTTCTCTGTGGCTTTGGAGCCTGTCGTGGCACTAGCTCTGTAGATCAGGCTGGTCTCGAACTCACAGAGATCCGCCTGCCTCTGCCTCCCGAGTGCTGGGATTAAAGGCGTGCACCACCATCGCCCGGCATGAAATGATTTCCTTTTGAAATGTTCCAGTGGTCAAGGTGTCTGTTCATAGCAAAAGAAAACATAACAAAGACATTGTTATTATTAAAGAATATTTGTGGGGGTAACACTCCAGTCCTGTGCAGAAGAAATCAATTCATCTGTTGGCCAAGTCTTTTGACCCCCTACTTTTGCTTCGTTTCTGAGGCTTAACTATATGGGTTAAGTAACAGATTATCCCTTTCATGACTAGGAAACCCAAAGTCACTTACTGATAAAATGAAATATTTACACTATAGAATATTATGTATAGACACTAAACATGACATATGACATGCTAACTGCTTATTTTCCACACACACACACATATGTACACACTCACATATAGGCAATTTTTCTATACAAAATAAAACAAAGAAATGCATAGATATAAGAAATATCTGTCTTCTGTGGACCGTAAGCTTGCCTGGCTATGACTCTCTGCATGGCATATGACTGCTGCTGTTACTTCTGCCAAGATCCTAAATATTTAGACAATTCATATTTAAGATGAAGAATTGTCTTGATATTGTTTCATTGTCCCCATCTGCTCCACTTATTATAAAGGGAAGGCAAGAAGACAGATGTATGAGCAAGATTCTGCTCTAGAAACACTAAATATCCAACAAAAGCTGCATGCCAAGTAATTTATACAGAAATTTACAGTTTTTGTCTTTATCTTTTATGTCTCCTCATTTATTTTTAGTGAGTGAAATAGTAATAACATTTAAGAAAAAAATTTGTTTTGAACTTTACACTAAAGTGTTACAGTAAAAAAAATTTAGATCATCATATGCCTTTGCAAAGTATAATTTCAGTATCAAATAATTTTTCATTAAAAAGATAATTATGTTTTTAAATTATGCAGAAAAACGAAACTATATTATTTAATTAGACACTATTTTCAGATTTACATATCCTAGTCTCTTGGATATAAATTTCTTCCCTTTAAAGTGTTCAAGTAGGTGTGTAGTGACATATTAGGTCATTTATCACAGTAATTCTCTAGGACTTCAAATCCACCTGTAAGAAAAAAATATGAGAAATATAAGTCAAAAGAAGTTTCTAAAAAGAACAATATGCAACATTTTACATATATAACATTTTCAAATAAAAGACATTTGATGCTATATTTTTTCCTCTTTGTGGCTTTTTTTTTTACTTTCACAGTATATCAAAATACCATGTTTCTCCTATTAAGAATATCAAAATACCATGTTTCTCCTATTAAAATGTAAATAAATTTTATCCCATTGAAAATAGTACTTTTTTAATCTTCTCAAACAACAAAATTTTAATTTATTTTATTTTTTATTAAAAATTTCTGCCTCCTCCCCGCCTCCCTTTTTCCTTCCCCTCTCCCCATTTCCCACTCCCCTCCCCATCCCTCTCCAGTCCGAAGAGCAGTCAGGGTTCCCTGCCCTGTGGGCCGTCCAAGGTCCTCTAATTCTGATTCCCACTGTTCTAACACCATACTATGAAAATTCAGCTAGAAACTTCCACTTTTAAAATTGACTAATTAGAAGGACATTGTGTATATACATCAGGTGAACAATTATGTTGTGTTATATTTATGATATTTATGTTTTCAAATGTATACAATCATGTAAAAAAAGCCAATCTAGATTCCAACATAAGTCTTCAATTCCATAAGTAATGTGTCCAGGAGCAGATTGTCTGTCTTCTTCACCCACTTGTTGGTTTTTATTATAATTATTTTTTATTGAGCTCTACATTTTTCTCTGCTTCCCTAACTGCCTCTCCCCTCCCATTCAACCCTGTCTCAAGGGCCCCATGCTGCCAACTTACTCAGGAGATCTTGTCTTTTTCTACTTTCCATGTAGATTAGATCTATGTATGTCTCTCTTAGGGTCCTCATTGTTCCCTAGGATTGTGGTTTGTGAGCTGGTTTTCTTTGGTTTATATTTAAAAACCACCTATGAGTGAGTACATGTGATAATTGTCTTTCTGTGTCTGGGTAACTTCACTGAAAACGATGTTTTCTAGCTCGATCCATTTGCCTGAAACTTTAAGATGTCATTATTTTCTTCTGCTGTGTAATACTCCATTGTGTAAATGTACCACATTTTCCTAATCTATTCTTCGGTCGAAAAGCATTTAGGTTGTTTTTAGGTTCTGGCTATGACAAACAATGCTGCTGTGAACATAGTTGAGCACATATCCTTGTGGTACAGTTGAGAATTATTTGGATATATACCCCAAAGTGCTATTACTGGGTCTTGAGGAAGGTTGCTTTCTAATTTTCAGAGAAATCACCACACTGACATCCAAAATGGCTGTACCAGCTTCCATTCCCACCAGCAATGCAGAAGTGTTCCCTTTACCCCACAACCTATCCAGCATAGTTGTCATCAGTGTTTTTTATCTTGGCCACTCTTACACGTGTAAGATGGAATCTCAAGAGTTGTTTTGATTTGCATTTCTCTGATGACTAAGGATGTTAAACATTTCCTTAGGTGTCCTTCAGCCATTTTAGATTTCTCTGTTGAGAGTTCGCTCCACATTTGTGTTTTATTTCAACTGAGCAGAGACTTTAATTTCTTCAATGCTGGTGGAGGAAAGTTGTTGAATCTTGGAAAGATCAATTGAATGTATATCTAATAATTTATGTAAAAAATTCCTTTTGATAAAATAAATTTTGATATTTGGATAATTTTTATATTGGGAGTGAATAAGTACAATGGAATATGATAATATATTATATTATATTTAATCCTTTATTATAAATCCAAAGCAGATATCATATAATAATTCTTTATCTATAACAATGATATCTTCTCTTATTTTTGTTTTGCTTTTGTTTTTTGAGACATAGTTTCTCAATAGCTATGTAGCTGGTCCTGGAACTTGCTCTGTAGACCTGATTGGTCTCGAACTCAGAGAGATCTGCCTGCCTCTGTCTTATGAAAGCTGAAATTAAAGGCATGCCCAGCCATTGATATCTTCTTAATTAAAACATTCTCCCACTAGCAATGGAACATTGTTCCCTTTACCTCACATCCTCTCCAGCATAAGTTGTCATCAGTATTTCTGAGTTTGGCCATTCTTACTGGAGTAGACTAAAATCTTAGAGTTGTTTTGATTTGCATTTCTCTGATGGCTAATGATGTTGAGCATTTCTTTGAGTGTCTTTCAGCCATTTCAGATTCATCCATTGAGAGTTCTCTGTACCCCATTTTTTATTGAATTATTCATTCTTTGAATGACCAATTTCTTGAGGTCATTGTATATTTTGTAGACAACATAGAGGACACTAAGGAGACATACATGGATCTAATCTACGAAAATGACAAGACATCTTGAGAAAATTGGGGATGTGGGGTTCATGGGAGAGGGTTGAAGGGCAAGGGAGACAAAGGGAGGAGAGCAGAGAAAATTATGTAGCTCAATAAAACAATGAAAAATATTTTAAAAAAATTCTCCAGGTGATGAAAAAGTACCATGTAGACAGGGAGGCATGGGTTCTAATTTGATTACTTACAATGACAAAAAAGAAACTGTGCATATATTAGGAAGCACTGTTATTATTGATTTTCACCTTCTATCACCACAGGATACATGGCATTTTGTTTAAAGCCTAGGATTTGACTTAAAGAAAATAAATTAGAGTCTTTTTCTTCTACTTACAATTTACTGTGTTCACAGTCTGTGGATGGAAAACTTTTAAAATTTCTCATCCTGTTAAAATATTTCAGAAATTAAATTAGAAAATGTAATTTGACTAATATATTAATTAGCTTCAATATAATCAGATAGTGTGTACAATATTTCTTTGAGGTATAAGCTGAGGAATTGCTTTGGGGAAACATGTCAGTAGGTTAGAAAATTTACTAGGGACAAAATATATCTTAAACACAATAAGATAGAAAGGCCATAGGAAATCCTATGTATTAAGTGTGTTTACCTTCACATGTGACATTGATTTATACATTGCGGCAGATAGATGATAGATAGATAGATGGATAGATGGATAGATGATTGATAGATATGCTACCTTACCTGTGGTATTAAAAGGGTAATCTATAAATTTTGTAGAAACATGAATCTATTATAGGTAGTTACTCCCATTAAAAAATAAGTATTATATTACCAAAGTACTTTTCACAATATTATGTGTTTGTGTGTGACTGTAATTGAAAGTATATATTTCTTTTTTAAATGACAGTTTTAATTTAAACTGACATTTTAAAACAAAACATTTTTGTATTTTAGAAATTTAATATGCTAATTATAATCTACATTCTTATTAATAAATGATGTAATTGTTTGATTTTAAAAGTATTTCCTTTTTTCTAATAGTTTTTATTACTCTATAAATGATACCATTCAAAATTTTCACTTCTGTCCTGCTCTCCCACTCGCCGCCCCCCCCCTCCAGTCCTCCTAAGAGAGGGCAGGGTATCCTGTCCTGTGGGAAGTCCAAAGACCCCCACCATCCAGGATTAGAAAACTAGGCATCCAAATAGAATAGGATCCCAAAATGCCAGTACATGCAGTAGAGACAATCCCAGTGCCATTATCGTTGGCTTCTCAGTTGGTCTCAATTGTCAGCCACATTCAGAGGGTCCAGTTTGATTGCATGCTCATTCAGTCCCAGTCCAACTGGATTTTGTGAGCTCCCATTAGCTCAGGCACACTGTCTCAGTGGGTGGACCAACCCCTCGTGGTCCTGACTTCCTTGGTCATCTTCTACCTCCTTCTGCTCTTCAACTAGACCTTGGGAGCTCAGTCCAGTGCTCCAATGTGATTCTCTGACTCTATCTCCATCTGTCACCAGAAGAAGGTTCTATAGTGATATTCAAGATAGTCATCAGTCTGACTATGGGACAAGGCCAGTTCAGGCACCCTGTCCTCCACTACCCAGGGTCCTAGCTGGGGTTATCCCCGTGGACTCCTGAGAACCCCTCCCGAGCCAGGACTCTTGCCAACCATTTGGACTTGAGTTTTGTGCATGGTGATAGATATAGATCCACATATATCCACACATATGCACAAAAGTATTTTTTGTACAATTCTTGCTTTATCCACTGTAAAGCTATATGAACCAGCACTCCAGACCCTCATACCTTACAACCTCTCTCTTGCTGAAAGCCTTTCCATCCTCCCACCTTAATAATGAATATCTTAATCCAGAAAACAACTCTTTTTTACTCATTTATTTTCTTTTTATATTTTTCTTGAGGTATACTTTTTTCTACTCCACTCCCTTTCTCCCGTCTCCCATGATTACACTCCCAGTTTACTCAGGATATCTTGTCTTTTTCTACTTCCCATGTAGAATAGATCCATGTATATCTCTCTTAGGGTCCTCTTTGTTGTGTAGATTTTCTGTGATGGTGAATTGTAGGCTTGCTTTTCTTTGCTTTATGTCTAAAAACCATTTATCAGTGAGTACATATTACATTTGTCTTTCTGGGTCTGGGTCCAGAAAACAACTCTTTACTCTATTTTTGTCCTACCTTCCATTTTATATATAATTTAATATGTGTTTGCTAGATCATATTTATAAATAACAGTATTTGAGATATTTGTTATTTCTATTGGAAGAAGGAGATTTCTATTATCTATAATTACTTCAATTTTAAAAGTGCTCATAAAAGTTTCCCTAGAAGTGACATCTGAGAAAGCATTGAGGAACTTCATTAATTAAAAAAAAATAAAATTTTATGTGCTTGCATGTTTTGCATAACAAGCTCCCAGGTTCTCTGACTCTTACATTCTCTCTACCCCCTCTTCAGCAATGTTCTCTGAGTCCTAGGTGTAGGAGTGGCTTGTAAATGTAGCCATTGCACTGGGCTCTATAACTTTGCATTTTGATTGTTGTTTTCTGCCTCAGCCCTACCGCAGACGGGGATGCTAAAACTCAGAAGAAAAACCAGCACGAAGAAATAAAGTGTTTAACCACCAGATGAGTTTCACACAGGTGGGCAGCCAGAATAGCTTCCGCTGTCTTTATACAACAAAAACAATCATTCGTTTCCATACTAACAAAAAGTTTTTCCCATCCTCCAATATTAACCTCCTCAAAAACAAATCTGTCAGGTATTTTTCCCTACTTTTACATCAAAACAACTTTAAGCCAAAAAACTACAGTTATTATTATGCTAGATGGGCCAAATATAGTGCCAGATACATCCTGTCTTTACAAAACTGAAAGGTGATTGACATAGGCACACATTTTCAGGAACAACAATATTGTTCAAAACTTAACAAAGCATATTTACAGAAATAGGGGTGAATTGCCTCTGAGCCTGTCAGCCCTGAAAGAGGACAGTTTCCAGGGTCTGGAGTGACAGCTGGCATCCTCAGACAAGAAACTTGAGAAGCATCAGCTCCCAAAGAATTTTAGGGAAAATATTGGGGAAAAAAAGTAGGGTTTCCAGAAATGATCACATCTGTGCCATTCATGATTAGAAAAATGACACTAACACTGCCAAGAGAATCTTCAATACTACGACAGAGAAGCGAGCATTCAGTCTGTTTGTTCCCAACAGAATTTCGCCCTGCTCCATAGTTCGCTTGTCCTTGACTCACTTAGACTCGTTGGACAAGCACTTATATGCAGGCCCTAAATTAGGAGCATGGTTCCTGATAGTTTTCCGTAATGGTCACTGTCTCTTGCGAAGTGAAGTTACTTTGATGAGGAATAAATATTAAAATTATCTGTAGCTATAAGGAAAAATGTTAATAGATTTTTGTTAGGGATAATGCAATATATGCAATACAGTTTGGTAAAAATAAGAAAAATATCCTTTCCTTAATTTAGCATTATTTTTCCAACTTTCAGTTTCTTTCTGAGACTTCATCAGCATCACCCAAAGACTTTTTTTTAATATTTATTTATTATACAATATTCTGTCTGTGTGTATGCCTGCAGGCCAGAAGAGGGCATTACAGATGGTCATGAGCCACCATGTGGTTGCTGGGAATTGAACTCAGGACCTTTGGAAGAGCAGGCAATGCTCTTAACCTCTGAGCCATCTCTCCAGCCCCACCCAAAGACTTTTGATTATTATTGATATGAATGTGTGCGTGTGTATATGTATGTAAAATGTGTATTCATGACTATGAGCATATATGTGTAACAAGTACTTAGAGAGGGTCAGAGGACAAGTTTTGGGAACTAATACTCTCTCCTTTTTTTGAAATTTATTTTTGGAGACAGGGTTTCTCTGTAGTTTTTAGAGTCTGTTCTAGAACTAGCTCTTGTAGATGATGTTGAACTCACAGAGATCCACCTGTCTCTGCCTACCACATGCTGGGATTAAAGGTGTGAGCTACTACCACACAGCTTTCTCTTTTTTGTGTGTGTTGGTTGCAGAAATCAAGATTGTGTTCTCATGCTTATACCACAAAGTGGTTTTGCCTACTGAGCTCGACATCATTTTGAAGACAATATATGCTTTTGTTTGTTTATTTTTTGAGACAGGGTTTTTCTGTACCTTTGGAACCTGGCACCTGTCTCGGAACTAGACCAGGTCGCCTTAAACCCACAGAGATCTGCCTGCCTCTCCCTCCAGAGTGCTTGAATCAAAGGCATGCTCCACCAATGCCCGGCTCTAATACATGTATTTTAAGAGGAATTTGCAACATTATCAGTTGTATAATGTTTCCTGTATGTATACCTTTAAGCAGGACCCCAAAATAAGTGGCTACTAAATCTTGCTAAGGCAAGGTAGAACAGTCCTTCAAAAATACTGCTTCATAGAAAGTCTGTTGAATATTCTAAAGCTGTAGGCCAAAGATGGATGCCTCAGGACATTGCAGAGGAACCTTGTGTGACTGGCCTGGCAGCCAACTGCTTTTTGTTGTTGTTGTTGTTTTGTTTTGTTTTTTTCATGATTTCTCACAGTTTCTGGAAGTCTTTTGCTCGCATTACTTGCTTACTCAATTAATATTATTTCCTTCATGGGTCTCTGAGGGAGTTGAAGAATAGATAGTTATAGTTTTCCTTGTTTATCAGACTCAGAAAAGAAATGTAAAGTATGTAAGGTAGAGAGTCATGAAAATATAATTGTGAGTAGGTAATGCAAGTTAGAATAGAAAGTCAATTGGCTACAATATTTTGGACTTACCAAAATAGGATAGATAATGTAATATTTTCTCTGAATTTGCCAAATTCAAATGGACTAGACGTTGTTTATATATTTATTGTCTGAGTATATTGTATATAGTTATTGTATGTATACATAGCTTTCCTTATATTAATTATGACTGTTTTTTAGACAAAAAAGGAAATGTAGCGATATTTTGTTTGTGTTTTAAGAAATAAAGCTTTCTGAAGACTGGAGTGAAGAACTAAGACTTTGGAGGGCAAGTGGGATCTCATACCTCTAATTCCAGTACTTGGGAGTCTCATACATTTAATCCCAGCACTAGGGAGTAGACACAGGAAGGGATATGGTTGGGTGGAGAAAGTAATTTAAGGTGGGAGGACTCAGGAGCTCGGATGCAATCTGAGCAAGCAGTCTGGAGATGCAGTCTGAGTATTCATAGAGACAGTCAGAGAATGAAATCTGGAGATGCAATCTGAGGATTTGTAGAGAAAAGTTCACCCCTTTGGTCTGAACATTAGCACAGGTACAATGTCTCTCAAGGGGCTGGCTGTAGTCCTTAGTTACTTTTACAGATGCGAGGATCTATAGCTCCATCTTTTGTTTTTCATTCATCATGTGCTTTATTTGTGTCTATTCACACTTTTCCTTGATCTGTCTCACTAGAAACTTGTCTTTTTTATTAGACATTTAAAGAAACAACACTTGCTTGGATGCTAGGAACCATGTATTTGATTGACATTTTAATACTTTCTGCCCTTATCTTGACAGTTTTACTCTAATTTCTTTAAGTTCTCTTTCTGTTCTTTTATTATTTTCTTAGGAAGTATGTTTTCTACATTTCAATATTATTCTCATCAAATATAGGCATCAAAGCCACAGACTATTAAGTATTTTCTATAAATGAGCAGATAGTGAATATTTTAGATTATACAGACAACATGAAGATTATGTGAAATAGCATTGTATTTTTAAAACATTTAAGACAACTCCAGAACATTTCCTGTTCACTAGAGCAGCGTGTTGAATTTTAATAACACTTCTTAATTTTGTGACCCCTAATTATATTCAGATTTCTAAGTAATATAGCCTTAGTTAAATATTTTAGACTTTATTTATTTCCATTTTTAAACATCCAGTAACATTGTGCAGTACTTAATACATTTCTCTCTGGTATCATTTTGCAAAAGGGAAAAATCACAATTAATTGTTTGCTTGATAAGATCGAGATTTTAAAATAGCTTAGATGAGAAGAAAATTTTGCAACAGTAACAGATGAACATATCAATTTCCACATGGAAATATCCTCAGTGATAGGTATGTGATATTGGTAATGTAAGGAACAGATCTTTTTCCATTAAAACAGTCAATATTAACAAACTAATAAAAATATTCTGGAAGTAGTTCTAGATGTCGTGCATCTCTTGTATACTTACCTTTAAAAGCTGATGATTACAGTGCTACTTCAAATTCAATCTAATTTTAGGATCCTACATCTTAAACATCTTGGTCAGGTATTAGTCTTTTTAAAATCAGATAATATATAGCTATAATATTTCCTTGACAAATTTTTAAGTGCATTTGCTTTGTTTGTTCCAATTTTCTTTGTGTGATTCTCTCTCTCTCTCTCTCTCTCTCTCTCTCTCTCTCTCATCCCAAAGAATTTTAGGGAAAATATTGGGGAAAAATAGTAGCACTGATAAGGTAAGTACTTTTGATTAAAAATATCAAGAATGGGTCCCTATATATAAACATCTGGTTTTGCATAAATATAGACCAAATAAAGAGGCATAAAGAGTAACATGGCATATTCATAGAGTAATTATCAATCTGGTGTGGGTGGAGTGTGGCAGTATTTTGAAATGAAATGGTATTTGAGGAGAATAACAATTATCATGTACCATGATAAAAGCAGTAGTTTCAATTACTATTATAATTTCAATAATGATTTAAGACATGGATTCACATTAAGATATCAAAGAAGACTATAGCATGAATGGATTAAATAGTATCAGTGTTGTCTGATAAAAGAAGAAGAAAATTAATAGAAAATATTCCAGTCACCACTCAGAATAACACTACAGAGGAACTTGGACTTTAATTTCTCTTCTTTCTATTAGCATTTACACCAGGACTTGCTAGTCACAGCAGCAAGGACCAAAGAACTACTCTTAGATCCTCTAGAAAGCCATATTTCTTTCAGTTAAATATATTGGGGCTAAAATAACCATATTGAAAAGTAAACAAACTCAAATATTCCTTGATATGAATCTCATATAAAATGTTAAAATTTACTTACAAAACGTATATACCTAAAACCAATGTTGAAGCAATTTACAAATAAATATTTCAAACGAAACAATGATATTTCTTAATATTAATTCTTTTTTAATTTTTTTAAATAAGAAAACAAGCTATCTTTTTTATTATACATACCAATAAAAGTTCTCACTTCATCCCCTGCTCCCATTCCTTCTATGTAACCTCCTACCCCACCCCCACCCACTCCTCAGAGAGCACATTTCTTTGAAGAAGTTCCATGGCCCTCCTTCCTAAATCTAGGCTGAGCAAGGTTATATCCAAAGAAAGTAGATTCCCAAAAAGCCAGTACATGCAGTAGGGATGAATCCTGGTGCCACTGTCAGTGGCCCCTCAGTCTGCCCCAGCCATCCAACTGTCAAACACTTTCAGAGGATCTAGTTTGGTCCTATGCTTGTTCCTTCCTGGTCTGGCCGGTGTTGGTGAGCTCCCATTAGCTCAGGTTGATTGTTTCAGTGGGTGTCCCCAACATGATCTTGTCTTCTTTGCTCATATTCTCATTTCTTCTACTCTTCAACTGGACTTTAGGAGCTCAGTCCAGTGCTCTGATGAAGGTCTCTGCATCTGTTTTCATCACTTGCTGGATGAAGGTTCTATGGTGGTAATATTTAAGATACTCACCAGTCTGACTACAAGGCAATTCAAGATCAGGGCCCCTCTCCTTTATTGCTTAGGGGCTTGTGGATTCCTGGGAATTTCTCTAGAACCAGGTTCTTTGCTAACCCCATAATGGTTCGCTCAATCAAGATATCTCTTTCCTTGCTCTCTGTCCTTCCTCCATCCCAACTATCTTATTCCCTCAAGTTCTCCTCACCCCTCCCCTTCTCCTCTCCTGTTCCCCTTCCTCCATCCCTTCTACCCCTCCCCCCCATGCTCCCATTTTGTCAGGCGATCTTGTCTATTTCAGCTTTCCATGTGGATCTATATATGTTTTTCTTAGTGTTCACCTTATTACTTAGCTTCTCTAGGATTATGAAGTATAGTCTCAATATCCTTTGTTTATAGCTAGTATCCACTTATGAGTACATACCATGTTCATCTTTTGGGGTCTGGGTTACCTCATTCAGGGTAGTGTTTTTTAATATTAATTCTTGAATTTGTTAGCATATCCTTTCTTGGTATAATTGAATCAAGGCAACCACATGAGTTGAAATTGCAGTGTTTCGTTTTATTATTGTCATATCTTGTAAACAAAGTAAATAAAACATGTGCACCAATAAAAGACACAGGTTTAGTGGAACACATGAAATCCGAGATGCTCTGGATACTGAAATGAGAGAATCACTTAAGGATTAGAATTGGTGGAAGAAAGGGAGAAAGAGAAAATGGAAAGAGGAAGAAGTATGGTGATATTTTATTTCTGTTTTAATAAATAAAGGTTGTCTGAAAATCAGAGGGCAAAACTAAGCCACTAGAGGACAGGCAGTGTTTTTACATACCTTTAAACTCAGGATTTGGGAGACAGAGGAAGATGGATCTCTGTGGGTTGAAGGCCAATCTGGGCTACACAAGATCAATGTAGAAACAGATCCAGATGGTGGATGCTTACTCTTTTAATCCCATGACTAGTGAGTCGCATGCCTTTAATTCCAGCATTAAAGGGTAATATAAGGTGAGAGAAAACAGAAGCTCATACAGTCACCCAGTCTTGGTAAAGTTAAGACTTCTCTAGTGGCTTAGCTATTTTGTTTTCTGATCTTCAACTTGAACCCATTATATGTCTCTATGTTTTTATTATTCATGCTATGGAAGAAAAGCATGACAGGGATTAGAGTAAGGGAGAAAAGAAAAGGAAATGTAGGAGGAGAGAGAGGAGAAAGGAAGGAAGGGAAAGAAGTGATACTATGGAATCAAAATATAGGTGAAACAATTTATTTTAAAATGTGGTTAGGGTTTAATATTGTAAGTCGCCAAATGGAAACTTATGTCAATATTTGTCTTTCTTGGATGCTATACTTTTTTATTTTTTTGTCTTTGTTTTTATTCAAAAATTTACACTTCCTCCCCTCCTCCCATTCCCCTTCCACTACCCCACTCACTCTCCTCCATCCCCCTTTCTCCTTAAGAGAGGGCAGAGAACCCTCCCCTGTGAGAAGTCCAAGGCTCTCCCCCCTACATCCAGGCCTAGGAAGTTTTGCATCCAAATAGATTAGGGTCCCCTGCCTTTATCAATGGCTTCTAAGTCAGCCCCCACTTACAGCCACATTCAGAGTCAGGTTTGATTGCATGCTCATTCAGTCCCAGCCCAGCTGGATTTAGTGAGCTCCCATTAGCTCAAGCACAGGATCTCAGTGGGTGGATCAACCCCTCACGGTCCAGACTTCCTTGCTCATTTTCTCCCTCCTTCTGCTCTTCAACTGGACCTTGGGAGCTCAGTCCATTGCTCTGATGAGGGTCTCTGTCTCTATCTCCATCTGTAGCCAGTCGAAGATTCTATGGTGATATTCGAGATAAACATCAGTGTGAAAGTGGGGCAAGGCCAGTTCGGGCATCCTCTGCTCTGCTGCCCAAGGACCTAGCTGGGGACATCCCTGTGGACACCTGGGTTCCCCTCAAGAGCCAAGCCTCTTGTTAACCTTAAAATGGCTTCCATAATGTAGATATCTTCTTTCCTGCTTCTATATCCGCCCTTCTATCTCCACCCTGCCATTCCCCCAAGCTCTCTCCAGTCTTTCTTTTCTCCCTTCTCTCTCCCCCTCTCCCCCACCCCTATCCCTCCTGTCCCCCCCTCATGTTCCCAACTTTTGCCCTGCAATCTTGTTTCCTTCCAATTTCCAGGAGGATCTATATATGTTTATCTTTGGGTTCACCTTGTTATTTGTCTTCTCTAGGCTTTGAACTATAGGCTTAATGTCCTCTGTTTATGGCTAGAGTCCACTAATGAGTGAGTACATACCATATTCATCTTTTTGGGTCTGTGTTATCTCACTCAGAATAGTGTTTTCTATTTCCATCCATTTGCCTGCAAAATTCAAGATGTCATTGATGTTTACTGCTGAGTAGTACTCTAATGTGTATATATTCCACACTTTATCAATTCTTCCATTGAGGAGCATCTAGGTTGTTTCCAGGTTCTGGCTATTACAAATAATGCTGCCATGAACATAGTTGAACAAATGCTTTTGTATTATGATTGGGCATCTCTTGGGTATATTCCCAAGAGTGGTATTGCTGGATCCCGAGGTAGATTGATTCCCAGTTTCCTGAGAAACCACCACACTGATTTCCAAAGTGGTTGCACAAGTTTGCATTCCCATCAGCAATGGATAAGTGTTCACCTTATTCCACATCCTCTCCAGCATAGGCTATCATTGGTGTTTTTGATTTTAGCCATTCTGACTGGTGTAAGATGGTATCTCAAAGTTGTTTTGATTTGCATATCCCTGATTGCTAAGGAGGTTGAATATGACCTTAAGTGTCTTTTGGCCATTTGAAGGTTGTTGCTTCAAATGAATCTAAGAAGGAGTTAGTGAAACCCTACTGGATTCCCTTTTTGATATCTAGTTCTAGAAGTGAAAATAAATTTAAACATCATATCCAATAAGGATTTTTTCATCCTTCCTTCTTTATAAGGACACTTAGTGCTATGAACTTTCCTCTTAGCATTGCTTTCATAGTGTCCCATAAGTTTGGACAAGTTGTGCTTTCATTTTCATTGAATTCAAAGAAGTCTTTAATTTCTTTCTTGACCCTGGGGTGGTTCAGAAGTTCCCTGTTCAATTTCCATTAGTTTGTAGGCTTTCTGAGAATACTATTGTTAAATTCTAACTTTAATCCATGGTGATCCAAAAAAATCCCACAGGAGGTTACTCCAATTTTTTGTATCTGTGGGTGTTTGCTTTGTTACTGAGTATGTGATCAGTTTTACAGATGGTTCCATGAGGTGCTGAGAAGAAAATAGATTCTTTTGTGTTGGGTGGAATGTTCTATAGTCTGTTTGATTCATGACATCTGATAGTTATCTTGTTTCTGTGTTAAGTTTCCAGCTGGTTGACCTGTCCATTGGTGAGAGTGGAGTGTTGTGGGGTTTAATGTATAGTTTATATTTTAGTAATCTTATTTTTTATATATGTGGGTGCTCTTGTATTATGGACGTAGATGTTCAGGAAGGAGACTCCATCTTGATGAATTGTTCCTATTATGAATATACAGTGTCCTTCTCCATCTCTTCTGACTCATTTTAGTTTGAAATCAATTTTATTAGATATTAGGATAGCTACACCTGCTTGTTTCTTAGGTGCATTTGATTGGAAAACCTTTTCACAACCCTTGAGTCTGAGGTAGTGTCTGGTTTTGAGGTTGAGGTATGTTTCTTTTATACAACAGATGCCTGGATTCTGTTTTCATATCCATTCTTTTAGCCTATGTCTTTATAGGTGAACTGAATCTATTGATATTAAGCAATATTAATGTACAGTGGTTATTAATGCCTCTTATTTTTTAGTAGTAGTGTTTGTGTGTTTCCCTTCTTTGGGTTATGCTGGTTGGGGATAATCAAATGCCTGTGTTTTTGTGGATGCATTTAGCTTTCTTGGATTGGAGTTTCCCTTCTAGTACTTTCTTTAGGGCTGGGTTTGTGGATATGTATTGCTTAAATCGATTTTCTCATGGAATATCTTGTTTTCTCCATCAACAGTGAATGAAAGCTTTGATAGGTATAGTAGTCTGGGCTTGCATCCACGGTCTCTTATTGTCTGCAGTACATCTATCCAGGACCTTCTGGCTTTCATGGTTTCCACTGAGAAGTCATGTGTAATTCTGACAGGTTTACCTTTATATGTTACAAAATCCAACACACCCTCATGATAAAGGTCTTGGAGAGATCAGGGTTACCAAATCCAGCACCCCCTAATGATAAAGGTCTTGGAGAGATCAGGGATACAAGGAACATTTCTAAATATAGTAAAAGCAATTTATAGCAAGCCAACAGCCAACATCAAATTAAAAGGAGAGAAATTCAAAGTGATTCCACTAAAATCGGGAAAAAGACAAGGCTGTCCACTCCATATTTCTTCTACATGGTTCTTGAAGTTTTAGCAATAGCAATAAGATAACAAAAGGAGATCAAGGGGAGACAAATTAGAAAGGAAGAAGTCAAACTTTTGTTATTTTCAAATGATATGATAGTGTATATAAGTAATCCCAAAAACTGTACCAGAGAACTCTTACAGCTGATAAATACCTTCAGTGATGTGGCAGGACTCAAGATCAACTCAAAAAAAAAAAAAAAACTAGATCCTCTGAATGTGTTTGACAGTTGCATGGCTGGGGCAGAGAGGAGCCACTGACAGTGACACCAGGATTTATCCCTTCTGCATGTAGTAACTTTTTGGGATCCTATTTTCTTTGGATGTATACGTTGCTCAGCCTAGATATAGTAGGAAGGGCATTGGACCTTCCACAAATCAATGTGCATTACCCTCTCTGAGGATTGGATGTGGGTGGCATAGGAGGGAGTGTGAAGGGAATGGGAGGTGGAGAGGGAGTGGGAACTTGGATTAGTAACATTTTAAAAATCTAATTAATTATACAAAAATAGAAGAACACACACACACACACACACACACACACACACACACACACACACACACACACATATATATATATATATATATATATATATATATATATATATATATCATTAAATTGGTTCTAATGAGTCCTAAGCATATCTTCATTAATGGTTTATGGAGTGAAATATTACTAAGTAGTCACTGTGATTTATACAATATTTCAAAGTGCTTTACTTGTTTTGAACACCTGGAAGAAGAAAATGTAGGCATTATATTTTAATCTTAAAAGTAGAAAACAAATCTATTTTTCTATCCTTATTACCAAAAATTTAAATTTTAGTTATTTGACTAAGTGTTGCTCAATATGGCACTCAGGAATTCTGAATGTAATATTTTGCCTTGTTCACAAACACCATCCACAACTATTATTATATTTCACAGAGGCAGTTTAATGACAAGACAGCTTTCTGCATTATTCTCATATAACTAACTTTTTGTTTAAAAATCCAATTTCTACTCAATGTAAATTAATGTTAAAATTAATTTAGACCTAAAAATCTCTGAATTTTGTTTGCATATAAAGCTGTAGTCTTCCACTGCTTTGAAGTCCATAACTAAAAAACTTAATTTAGAGAGAAAACAATGATATCCTTTGTGTGAGGCCCCTTCAGTTACCTGTGAGTGCTCTGTAACTCCTGGCTTCTGTGGCTCCTTGTTTTTCGATGGCCCTTTTTCAATTTATTTTATTTACTTTCGAAGTGACATTTCCAGAGGTATCCACTCTCATTTCCACTCTCCTTTGACATTTCTGTGACTTGGAGTGCGAGAAGCAGCTTGCCAAGGACTTGGGAGATTGATGTTTGAAGAAAAAACTGCAGATAGCAGATGTTTCTTTTCTTCTTGTTTTGCCTATTACTTTGAAAAACTGACACTGCTTAAAAACAGATTTCAGATGTTCTGTCTTTTTGGCAGCAAGAGTGAGTGTGTTGCCCAACTAGGAGAAGTAGAAGTATTGTCTAAACAAGCACATTGTAGTTGTAAAAGAATAAATAAACTATCAGAAGTGGTTTGCTTTTTTCATTTGCTTAGTTAATCAATTTGTAACAATCCCCAAGTTAAAAGGAGTCCATGAGATTTACATTTTATTTTTATTCCCCAGATATCCCTACTATCCTAAAATAACACCTCAATGGAATTATTTCATTTATTTATTCCCTATTTAATAAGTGAAACATGAAATTACTTTAGCTTTCAAACTTAATTAATAGATCTATTCAAAGTTTTAGATTTTTGTGTGTTTATGTGTGTGTGCATGTGTATTAGTGTCTGTGTGTGTTCTTTACTACCATCCTAAAGTATATCAGCTGTTTGCTGCTACCATATATACCTACTTGTACAGATGTTAAACAAAAGAAGTCTCTACTACACAATTGCTAATTAGAATAAAGGAATTCCCTTTTGGGGAGACTAATGAGAAATGGACATCTGTCTTCCAGGTTAAATATAAATGCTTCATGTACGTAAACTTGATTCTACTGGGAATTTGTTTAATATATTTAGGCAGTATACGTAGGCAGGACAAAAAGTGCAATCCAATCCCGTAACACTGTAAATAGATGAGGCATCTAACCAGAGATTCTTTGGAAATTTCTCTGACTTACTTTTCCTCTCATGTAAATGTCACAGGCATCTCCTGTCTACTTCAATATTAAGCTACTGATTTAAGAATGCTGTGGGAATAGCCAAGATGTTCCTACCACATGTCTTCCTTTAGGTCCCCCAAGCCTCACACATCTAAGATGAGAGAGCTTTCTATGTTGTCAGTTTTTAGGTTAGTGACTTAGTTTTAAAGCACTTTAATTAATTTTATAAAGAACTGCATATTATACACATAAGTGTTGTGCTGTTTCCCTATACCTTGTTGGAAGCATCTGCAATTCACGAGAAAGAAATTACTTGTAAGAAACAGAAGAAGTGACCTTAACATACCAGTGATGAGAAGCGCATATAGAAATTGATTATGAATTTTAAAGTGGTACTTTAACCACCTAAGTGAGCTGTTTTCTACCATGGGCTAAAAAATAGACATGTCCTTGGCCCTGTTGAGAGACACCAGGAATGCTTGGTCCAAAAGGACTTTAGTTTTACCCTGACCTGAGGTCATGGATACCAGAAAATGATTTTGGTGTTTCATCATCTCTTTTTACCTGAAATGTTTGTCTCCTTTCCAGAAAACCATACATGAGGACCTAATTCTAATTGAAAGGCAAAAAGATGCATGGAATGGGAACTTGGCTGATCTGCTTACCTGTTCTTTAATGATTAGTGATTACATTAAAAAAAAAAAACTATGCCTCCAAGGTAGTGACCAACATTACTGTGCTGTCCCTAGGTATTTCTGTAAAAGAGTTCTGTCATCTTTCTTTCTTTAAGGGCTATAATGAAAACACCTCTTTCTAAAAAAGTCACCTTTAATGGTGCAGGACATTCAGTCTTCAAATTTGTGAGGCTAGAGCTTGAAGTCCACTTAAGTGGGAGTCACTTGTGTGACTTTTAACCTTGGACACCCCAGTTCTTAATCCAGCACACATAAGAGTGGGCAAATGTCTATCAATCGTAAAGACACGCTCAGACCTCACCTATCAGTAGGACTGCTTCTAATATTTCTACTCTGGAGGGGTGAGCAATTCACAGGCTGTAGTGCTCACAGACCTACGAGAATACTCTACACTGGCGGCACCACTATGTGATGAAAAATGAATTGGCCAAGTGAATTTTTCACACAGCAAATTATAATCTTCTTGTTGTGAAAGGGCAGAAGGGAACTTAATTTTAGATTCAGTAACTCAATTACAGTTCCTTGTTTTAATAATAGTGTGTGCATAATCGTGGCTACTATATTTTCTCCTAATAGATAAAGCAGGTGATAGCTGATAACAAAAGGAGTATTTTATTTTAAAATGTTACTAGGTTTGTCAGAAAAATGAAATAAATTATAACAGATATAAAATATGTATTTTATAAATTGCTATAGTTTTTGATCTAACATTCTGTTATTTAAGATCCCAAGCAATTATATCTTTCTTATACTACTGTATGCTGAATGATTGCATATTAAAACAAAGAATATTGCATATTAAAACAAAAAATGTGATTTCTATCTCTAAAGAGTGTTATAACCAGACTCTACACTGTTTTAAAAAGTGACTTTTGTTTAATTCCTCCTTTTTGTGTTTTCCATTCTCTTCCTTCTGTCTTACCAAAAATAAATTAACAAAAGAAAGCTATAATGATTTCCACTTCTTGGACCATTTTCAACTGTTTATCTTGTATGTTGAACCATCCTCTGGGATAAGATGACTACTTGATCATAGGGAATGATCTTTTTGATGTATTCTTGGGTTCATGTTTGAATATTTTATGAACTAATTTACATCTATGTTTATGAAGTAAATTGGTCTATAGTTATTTTTCATTCCTTAGTATTAGTATGATTTGTATATAAGATGAATGTGGTCTCATAAAATTATTTGGGCAATGTTCTTTTTCTCTCTATGTTATGAAATAATTTGGGGAACATTGACATTAGTTCTTCTTTGAAATTCTCGTTCATATCTGCACTAAAGACCATGGGTTTTTATTTATTTATTTTTTGGTTGGAATACTTTTAACAATTACTTCTATTTTCTTAGAAGTTATAGATCTATTTAAGTTACTTGTCTGATTTTGATTTAACTTTCCCATTTTAGAATAGTCCAAGAATATGTCTGAATGATTCTTGGTATTTCCTCAGTGTCTGTTGTTATGTCCCCTTTTTAATTTTTGATTGGTTAATCTGGATAATTCAACATATAGAATGTTGAAATAGGAGCGGCGGGGCTGTGTCCCCAACACCCCGGCCGCTTGGCTAGCTCATGCCCGAAATAATTACACGGAAACTGTATTCTTTCAAACACTGCCTGGCCCGGCTAGTTCCAGCTTCTTCTTGGCTAGCTCTTACATATTGTTCTAACCCATTTCTAATATTCTATGTAGCCCACGAGCTGGCTTACACTCCCACATCAATAGAAAAACTTAAGGTAAACGATTTTAAATAGAATATTAAAACATCTGTGGCATAGTTCCTAAATTTAGAAAATTAATAATGTAGTGTTATATTTAGTGTTAATAAACTCTGGTACATTTCCATTGAAACTTTATAGCTTAATGGACAACAAAGGCAACACTAGTCACATTATACAAAGCATGTTACAGTGATTTACATATGTGCCCCTCTGTATTAATTTGAATGTATTAATTTTACTAAGCATCAGTTTAAGCCAGTGAAGCTTCACATGGGACAAGCCTCAAATACCAACATAACTCACTTATCAGCTTTAATAATTCAAAGGTGGAAATATATTTAATGCTACAATGTGAGTTAATTCATCAACAAAATTGTAGGGATAAGCCCTCCCCTTGGGGGCGGGCTGCCCTCGGGCGTATGTTTATTGATAAATTGGGCACGCAGACGCTGTGCGGCCCTTCCTGCCTCTGCCGGGTACTCTGCTGGAACCTTGGTTTCGTGAGTCTGGTTTTGTTATTAAACTTGTTCAAATACCTAGTATCGTTGGTGCTCATTAATCCAACCGCCGCACAAAATTTTCTATTAAACACTTCATTACAGCATGTATAAAATAGTTAGATTTAAAAAGAATTAGAATATCTGTGTTTCCTCTAAACTTGAATTGTTATCTGAATTAAATTCTCATTCCTGTCAAAGTACTTTTAAAAATATTTTTGAAATATAGTCAAGAAAATAAAAGCTAAAATATGAGGTTCAATAGAAAAATATTGGGGGAGAATACTTCAGTATGGATGTAATATGTTAGAAAAGAACAAATACAATTACTANNNNGTGCTATACAGTTAATGTTGAATAATTCACTGAATAAATTCATTAATAAAGAGGTCAGAATCATTCAGAGGTAGGAGAAAACATAGATTACTAAGGTTAGAACTGTAATTACATATTTGCTTTATTTGAGACAGTAAAATATGAAATCATTTACAGAGTTTTGTAGATGGTTTCAGCTAGTATAATGCCAGCATCGACATGATGTTCATGAAGTCCTAGATATGATTCCTAATACCACATGAAGTACAGCTAACCAAAAATTTAGAAATACAAGAAAAATTACAAAACTCTGCACACATTAGAACTAGAAACTTTATATAACTCATGAATTTTTTAATGGTAAAGAATGTCATTTTCACAAGGTCATGGAGAACTTTACTATAGAAAAGCTGATGTCACAGAGAAAGGATGAACAAAGTAAAATTGTCACCATTTGAGAATACTAAAGTTTTAAGGCATTCAAAGCATATCAAAACTATGAAATAATTCTGTTAGAGAGAGAGAGAGAGAGAGAGAGAGAGAGAGAGAGAGAGAGAGAGAGAGAGAGAGAGAGAGAGAGAGACTTAGAAACAACTGATAAAAACATTCTCAAGGAATATGGTGGGAAGTAACAAAAACTAAGTGGATTAATGAGATACAGAAAACATTTTGAAATGAATGCATGTCTATTATATAATTAAGGCAACATCTTTTCATTTGATTTAATTGCAATAATTCACGCTGTATACTGAAATGACTAGACCTTCTCATCAAATTGCCATCTAAATGACTGGAGAGTGAGTCCTTCTCCTTACCAACTACAGCTCCCCTTCAACCACTGTGTTGAAGTGTGAAGCACAGTGTGCAGCGCTATTGTTGTCTTTTTATTCCGATTGATGCAAAATGAGAGTACCTGAGTACTTGCAATGAATGGAATAAAAGGAATGAGGGACCTGGACCTCAAATGTGGAGTGATTATTCTTAAATGTACACAAATATAAAATAACTTTTATTTTAGCACTTATTTTATTGCATACTATTTAAAAATATCTATTATCAATTATTTTAAAAATGTGATGTTGGTCATAGCAGTTTTAGCTAAATATGAAAACTTTGTATAAACAAAATCTAGGGAAAGAGAGAAAAACAGATTCTCAAAATTACAAAAGAAAAGGATCATTGCAAAGAAATAGTGCCTTCTAGATACAGTGGTTGTGTATATGAGCACACAGAGACTGTGACAGCAAGCATAGGGCAGCATAGGTTCCAGTCAATTATAATGAATAGCATGAAGTATTTGCCTGTATCTACTATATCTCAGAGAAATATGACAACACATTCCAAGAACAATTCCATGTTTAGAAGAAATGTGGGTAACAGGACTCTTGCTTGCTTAAAGCTTTTTCTCAAGCACTCACAATTTCCCTGATGTGATTCCGTTTTGGGACTAAATTTCAACACTAGAGAATGAGAGTGATATTTAGGCGTGATGCATCTGGAAGGAGTTGTACTGAATAACAATTTAAACAAATAAAGGCCATGAAGTTGAGCGAGAGAAAGAAAGAGGGAGGGAGAGAGAGAATAAAAGGAGGTGGGGATACATGTAAAGGGTTGGAGAAAAGGAAGGTTGAAATGACACAATTTTATTTAGTCACAATGAATAAAAATATTTTACAAATAAGTACTATCCTTCCCATTTGAGTCTTTTCAAACATGAGCTAATAAGAAACATATAAATAATATATAAAATGTGTATTTATAGATAAAAGTTACAAGTCCCAGACATAGAAAACTGATTGCCAGTGGTGTGGCAAGTGTAGAAATGTGAAGTGAAGAAGGAAAGAACTAAAGTAATAACACTATAAATGAATAATCTTCTGGCACATCATTAATGATATTTCCTGAAGTTATAGATAATTACTGACTGAAAGACTGCATTTGAGGAGGAAGCAGCATGTAAGTAATCAGCGTAGTAGATAAAACTGATTTCTTTGCAGATATTCCAAAATATTCCCAATTGCATCTCATTTTCAAGTAAATTTATCCTCTATTATCAATAGATTATGGTAAAATTGGTTTATGAGATTTTTGCTTTCTAAGACCAACCAGTGACAACTGTTTATCTTTTTACTTAGACCTATACCTGTTGCAGGAGCTCCTTCTGCTCCTCCAGCCAATAACCGCTGAGATACCAGCCCATTGGGGCATGGTCTCTCTCTTTAAAAAAGTGGCGTCTTCCCTCCTAGCTCTCTCTTACTTCTTGCTCCGCTTCTGGCAACTAGACTCCTTCCTGATTGAGCAGAGGGCTGTTGTCTGGGACGATGATTTGTAATTTTTTCCCCTTTAAATAAATACCACCTTATTAATAATAATTCCAAACTGCTGTGGGATTGTTTGTGACTTACGCCTTCATATACCTTCATTTATTCAAGATCACTATATCTTTAGGCATTTCAATGATGTAAAAGGTTCCTAGTTTTTGCTAGATTCATTCCCTATCCTCTGTTGTATAAATGTCCTATAATAACTGTGGAATATTTCCTAAGTGTTACTTACTCTGACTAATAAACCCATTGCTGCCAGCATAAACTATAACTCTTATGCTTTGAAAAATAGCATATAGGAAAAAATGTGTTTGAACTAAACATTGTCATGAGGTTATACGTCTATAGGATATATATTTTATATAAACTTGAGATCTGAGAACAAATGTTTGCTTGGACTTAGGAACTGAATGACATTTTTCAATATATGCCAAGTCCTAGGGGATTGTTAATTTACTCAAGCCATAAAAATTTCAAATGGTTCTGGCATTAAAATGAAGTCACCACCTGTTTAAATTTGTTATAACCCATTGCATTCTCCAAGAGTCCTCTGACTTTTGTTCAGGACACACACTAGCTGAATGAGGATGTAGTAATAATCAACAATCTTACATGTTTCAAGTCTTTGATGATGGCACTGATGTTTGGTACTCCTCTGGGAATTCATTTTAGTCTCCTGCTATTCTTGGCTATAGTAACTTCTATAAGTTTCTGCCCAACGGGTTGTTTTATTTTTTCTGTAATAACACTATAGATAAAAAAGAAATGTGGGAATTTCAATTCCTAGTGGATGTGTCTGATCCAATTATGCATTTTAAAATAAAGAATGCATGGGACCTACTTTGGGATGAATACTACTGATGGCTTCCCTGGCACCTTGAAGTCAATCAGTCCTTATTATTGGGTCACTCTTGATGTATGAAAGTGATGCTAAAGAATTTCAGGAATTTGTGCTAATCTCAAAATAAAGACTAATAGTTTCTGAAAATTCTAATTATTTTATTTTCTTGATTGCTCAATTTATGTAACAGAAGTCTATGGATATATGGGGAAATTAGTAAAAGTTTAATAGCATGCATTTTTTGAAATATACCAAGGTCCATTTCTAAGAGGACCCTATAACTTCATTTAAGCAGTTTGGATCTGAAAATTGGCATTTGTTTTAACTGATTGAGTGCCATGGTGCATCTTTTTTATAGTTTGAGTTCAACATATTTATTGTACAAGTAGATAATTCAGAGAAGAATTTTATCTACTTCACTCTGAAGTTAAACTCAGTTAACTAGGGAAATTCACTTCTATGAGTTAGTATATTCTGATTGCTACATTGATTTCCATATTCCTTCCATGTTCATGTCTGCCTTGTCATTGGTAATTAATGTCAAAGATTTGGCCTCTGACACTCTGACATTCAATTTCTATCCTTGAATTTAGTTTTCCAATTCAATAATTACATCTCCAATTTTGAGGTCTGATTTTCTACAATGACCACAGTGCTCAGTGATATTGGAAGTCACCTGACATAGTAATAAATAAAAACCAATTTTAATATGTGACTCCCTCAAGCCTTTGAACTAGTAAGTATATAGAATTTTCAGTCTACAATTTTTGGATGGCTCTTTCAGTTGATCAACCACAGAATCAATAGGGTTTCTATATAAAAACTCAAATAATAGTACTTCAAATATAAATTACCTGCTTAATGAACACATAGCAATTAAGTCTTTCCAATCTAATTATTTAGTATCTGTATTTCTTTGATTTCATTTTGTTTATTTGATTTATTCTCAGATTGCCCCAAACTTTCACTGACACTCTGTTTTAGTCTCCCGTACTCTGATATCCAAAGCCTGCACCACAATATCCAACCTCTTACTCAGATTTCTGTCTTTAATAATAATGAATCTTATGGAAGTTCAACACACTTCTTTTAGGGTCAGTGTATGTACTTCATGTTTATGACCTTTTAGGGATCTCTTCCTTGTTATCTGGGTAACACAGGGATGGGGGGTAAGGGCATTTATTTTGGGGGGTAAGGGAATTTATTTTGGATAAAATCATGTTTGTCTTGCATTTTAGTTTTTGCACATGATGCAGTATTAATTATCAGTGACTTGAGTTTCTGGAGAAAGAGAATGCCAATGCTGGATTTTCTAAACTCTTTCTGGGATTCCTAGACTTGTTTTTTACATGTAGTAAAAGTGAAACAAAGAGAAGATGGAGGGATAGAGAGAGGAGATTGAGGAAAAAAAAACATATACCTTGGTATGTAGTATATAAATCCCATGCTGTGTTCCATATGCTAAAAACAAATGAAAGACATGGTGAAGCAATTGAGATGCAACAAGAAAAGCAAGAACTATGATAGAATATGCTAGATATATAAGTCCTGATCCATCATACTGTCAATATTATAGCTTATGTGGTCAGAAAGAAAGAGAGGTAAAGTTTCCCTTTCTCTATATTTTGTTTAATTCAGAATCTCAGTAGATGTGGTGCTCCAAAAAAAGCTAAATATTAATCTCATTTAAAAACTTTCACCAAAACACACAGAAATACACCTATATATGCCAATGCAATCCAACCAGATTGATAGGTTAACATATAAAATCATCATTAGAGAACAGTCACACTATAACCAATGGAAAGTTAAGAAGAGTCATGCTCTGAACACCTCCAGAATTAGCTTTTCCTGGCAGAAAATTTCTTCTATACCTACATCCCATTTTTTCTCCTCCCCTCTCATTTTCTTTCTATACAGTCCTGAAAATTATCCATAGCAGCATTATTTTTGTTTTGAATGAGTAATCTTATTAAATATACTTCAAACCAATATAAAGTAATAAGGAGCAGGAGATAGCAAAAGAGGAAGAACAGGAGGAGGATGCTGCTGAAAACAACTGCCGGAAATAGAGAGGGTAAAGTCCTTAAGATTCCCTGCCAGAACACTGTGTCCCCTCTCGTGAGTCTTTAAAGGAACAGACAGCAACAGATGAAGATAATATCATCAAACCAAGCGCTTAACACCGTCCAGCAAATACTACCTGGGAAAGTTGAGTGAACCAGCTGGAGTTTCTGACTGAAATTTTCTCCATGGACAGTTCTTGTAGTTGAATCTGTGACTGTACTTTCCCATTGAATGAACTTTTTTTAATTATGTGATAAACAATAGCAACTTCTGTTGGAATATTATACTGTATTGTTAAAGGCACAGTACTTTTACTCTTTGCTTGCTTGTGGTTTTCTTGCATTCCTGTAACAGATAAGATGATATTACATCCCCAGACAAAGGGGCATGGAGGATACTTGACAGAACCACCATTGACTTTGAAGCAGTGATGGGGCGGGGAATTGTTGTATTTCCAGAGCCAGCTTCTCAGTGAGCTTGGCAGCACATGAAAATTTTCCAAATAGCTTTTCCTCCTGCCATCTTCCTTTCTGGTACTGATGCTATTCTTGTTTAGAAATTAAACAACGGACAACATAATAGAAACTGTAGCTGTCACTTGGCACATGGAAGTAAGACCATAATGAGGTCAAGTATTTCCAGGAAGGATGGCTATGTCTTGGGAAATCAGAGCTTACTCTAAGTTACACAACTGACAAGTTAGTCCACCAACTTCAGAAACTCAGTAAACAATGAATGTTCTTACAATTTAACTCAATTTTAATTATGTAGTCCCTTATGTATAGACAAATGTTCCACAGAAAATGTGTAATAATAATGTTTGCATATTATTCAAAAATTAAAAGTTACTTTTGGTCCTTAAGAAAAATATCTTGAAAACAACCTGTCCAATATGCAGTAATCTCAGGAACAGAACATAAAATTATTTAGAATGAATAATACGAAATATGTCTTGAGATAATTAAAATCATTGACAAACTACAAATTTCACAATAAATATTCATGAAGCATCTATTTTGAGCCAAGCTATGCTTTATTTACTGGACACAGAGTACTGAACAAGAAGAAACACAAAACTCTCATTAAAATTATGTTATGGAACTGAGTGTGGTAGTGCATGCATTAATTCCAGCTACTGGGAGGCAGAGACAAGGATATAACAATAAATTTGAGGTCAGCTTGTTCTACAAACCGATTTCCAGAATAGCCAGGGACACAGTCTTAAAAAAAAATGGAATGAAATCACATTACATATCAATTCTTTCCCATGATTACACGGAGATGTTTTGAAGTAAGATACAAAATAATAGATTAAACAAATACAACCATGAAGGAAAAACAGGTTCACTTTAAAATGAACAGATAATGTGATCATGCCCTAAGCTTCTAGGCGATTTGCCTGATTTTCATAATCTAAATTGTATTACAGCTGTTCATAGAAGGAGTTTTATTTCGTTATTAGTCTTGCATCTAAGTTTGATGAGTGCTATTGCAGATTGCAGATTGCATGCTATTATGCAATTCAGTGTTTGAACACACAAAATGTCAACATGATACATATCTGTAAATATAAGAAACAACCAAACCTTAATTCTATGAATAATAATGGGATTCAATTATATTATTCAAAATCATTTTTTCAATCTTTACAAAATATATGCTATACAAAGGCTCAGAATCACACTGTTGGTATAGTAAAAACCCAGAGAATGATAAACATGGTAATAAAAATTGACATAAAACATTAAGCTTAATAGAAAAGGAATGAATCATAGCATAATAATGAATCATTTATTGAATGTTAAATATGAGACTATTAGGTGATGATTAGTGGCATTTACTTAGGTAATTAATATAAATTTACTAATACAATAATTATATTGCTGAAGTAAATGAAAGCTTTTACATTTCAAAAGTCATCCCATGTGATAGACATAATGCTAAAGTATGAACAGCAAAAAATGATAGAAAATAGCATACACGCCTTACTCTGGGGAAACATATTTTCTTGTTATCTGCTTCATAAGAATAGTTGATTGAATTTCTTTTGGAATATCAATACAAATCATCCTATAGGTTAAAAATATAATTCATTCAGTCAATTTTTTGTCATTTGTTTGGAAACATAAAAAGTAGCTACTCTCAGGGACTCTCATTCAAAAAACACACAACGCAGTTCCATGCCTCAGATAGGCTTGCTGAAATAATACTCAAGGCATAGGGCTTTCCCCAACTGCTTTCCTCTTGAATGGAATTTTATTTCTTCGTAGGAGAAGTTTGCTCAATGGTAACTTTCTATTTCTCTTTTCTATTTTGATAAATTTCCCTTTGTCTTTCCAAACTCAACACATAATCCAGTTTATGCAACTTTCATCAATGTTAATAAAATTTCCTATAATTTTCATTTGCTTATACAACCTTTTTCTTTTTTTTTTCCTTGTTCTTGTAAAGAGCATGTCTCTGCTGTGCTTCCTCTATCTTGCTCAGCGATGTAATATATTTAATCTAATTCTAATCTCTGTGCCCCAGCAAATAAATCTAGTGTTTTATAAGAGTATCATATTTTTCTTGATTCCAGCTAGAACACCCTGCATATGGTCACATCTATGTCATTTTTTTCTGCCTTGGTAAAACCAACCACCTGCCTTTTTAACTTCACAAGGTTGGTCTGTTTTTGTGAATTGAATCCATCTATTCATCTTTCTAATGAACCCCATGCTGTTACTTAACTCTTTTTTCCATTTAGGGAATTTAAGTTTGTCTCTTACTTCATCAGTTTTATTACTATTTAAATATACTTATTCATTGACAAATTCGGGCCTGTCACTATGACTTATTGAATGTGTCTTCTCCTCACACTACTTGACCTCTGAGGAGTATTCAACATTTTTTATGATTCTCCTATTATAAAATATCCCTTAAAAGAAAAATGATTTTGCAAGGAGTCTTAGTTTTCTGTTACTGAGATTCAACATTGTCTCTGTCTTATGAGTATTCAGTATATTTTATAACATGTTAGGAAAGCAATTATAATAAAGTTAATTTAGATTGGATTTTGCTGACTAGTCACAAAACACTATCTATTATATTGCTGACAGAAATTGTTTGATATTTTACTAGCTAGTAAGTATATTTTGATTTTTATGAAAGATTTATTTTTAGTGTTTTGGATGTCTTTTCTATGAGGGTTTCTGTATACAGCATGCATACAGTTCTCAGAGGGTAGAGCATGAATTCAAGGAATAATCTGGAATAAAAGTTATCGAGTGTTTTCAGAGCCACTATGTAGCATGGGAGATAGAATACAGCTTCCGTGGATAAAAAGCCAGTGCTCTTAACTGCTGAACCATCTCTTCAAGTGTATATTTTTACTTTTTAATTAAATATATTTTAAATTAAAATATAATTACCTCATTTTCTTATTGCTATTGTTTTTCCTTCCTCCATTTAATGAACACATTAAAAATCATGTATATTAAAAGGTATCAAAAATAGTCTGATACATTTACATATTGCCTGTCTAAATCAGATTAAATGTATCTATCTCTTCCAATGTTTATTGATGAAACAGTAAAAATCATTGTTTCATCAACGTTTGAAATACTAAGTACATTTCTGTTTACAGACATCTGCCATACTGCTAATAGTTCTTAAGGGCTTCCTGCTCCTTTCTGTTTATAATTGGATACAATGGTGAACCTTTATTTTATAAATTTCATTTTTGAGTATATTTCTTCTATTTATAACTTGATTTTTGAGCTTAAAATTACATATGCAGTAATTAAATATTAGAAATATTAAAAAATACTTCCTGAAGCCTGTCCTCCCTCAAGATTCTTTTTCTGACGAATTCTTTCAAGATTTTTTTAGATACTTGTAACATCATGTTAAGCCTTAGCTATGATATAACCCCCACCTTTTTAACATGCCTACTCTGACCATTCTTGCTGAACAAAAGCCAAAGTTTAAAAAAAAATTCTATTCTTCTATTTAAAGTATTTATTTGTTTTAATTCCACATTGTTTTTGCTCCTTCCTAATCTATTCCCTTATTCACCTCCCTTTTGCCCCTCCCCCCACAATCTACTCCTCTTCTGTTTCTGTTCAGAAACTGACAGGTCTCTCTCCGTAGGGTAGCAATAAAGAATGGGATATCAAGTTTCCCAAAGTACCCCCCACCCCTCGTGTTTAGACTGGGCAAAGCAATCTAGAATGAGAAATAGTTTTGAAAGAACCAATCAAACCATTAGGGACAAACCCTGCTGCCCTTGTTAGGAGTCCCAAAAGTAGGTCAAGCGACACAACTGTCACATATATGTTAGAGGGATTAAGTCAGTCCCATTTAGGTTCCCTAGTTGCTGTTTCAGACTCTGAGTTCCTATGAGTCAGATTAGTTGTTTCTGTGGGTTTTCTTGTGATGTCTTTGACACCCGCTGGCTCTTCCTCTCTCTCTTCTGCAGGGTTCTCCAATCTCAGCATAATGTTTAGGTGTGGGTTTTTGTATCTGTTTCAGTCAGTACTGGATAAAAGTTATCTGATGACAATTGGGGTAGTCTCCAACATGATCACAGGCTACGTAATTCAGGCTACATATCTACAATTGCTAGGAGTCTTAACTGCGGTCATCCTTGGAGATAATAGGTGTTTCCCTTGCAACAGATTTTTTTATGACCCTGACAAACACTCCTTTTATGTCATCTCTTTTAGTACTCTCCCTCCCCACCCATTATCCCAAACTGGTCCCTTAGGTTCCCATTCATATCAGTCCCCAATCCATCTAGGAGTTCTCCTCAGCTCGCCGAGTCTTCGGGTTGTAGCACGGTTATCCTTTACTTACCAGGTAATATCTTGTTATGAGTGGGAACCTATCATGTTCATCTTTCCAGGTCTGTCATAAAGAGAGCAGGATGTTTTCTCTAGTTCCATCCACTTGTCATGATGTCATTGTTTTTAAAATCTGAGTAATACTTCATTATGTAAATGTACCACATTCTCTTTATCCATTCTTTGGTTAAAGGGCATCAAGATTATTTCCAGTTTCTGATCATTACAAATAAAGCTGCTATGAATATAGTTGAGTAATTATCTTTGTAATATGATTGAGCATTCTTTGGGTATACACCCCAGTAGGGGTAGCACTGGGTCATGAGGTAGATTGTGTGCCAATTTTATGAGAAACAACCATATTGATTTCCAAAGTGGCTGTAGAAGTTTTCACACCCACCAGGATTCAGTGTTTCCCTTGCTCCACAGCCTTTCCAGAATGAGTCGCCATTTGTGTTTTCGTTTTTTTGTTTGTTTTGTTTTGTTTTGCTTTATTTTATTTATTTATTTTTATTGAAAAAATTTCTGCCTCCTGGCCGCCTCCCATTTTCCTCCTCCTCCTCCCACTCCTCTTCCTCTCCCCCCCACTCTACTTTCCCTCCCCCCACTCTTCTCCCCCTCCCTCCACTCCTTTCACCCTCCCTCTCCAAGGACAATGGCACCGGGTTTTGACCCTATTGCATGAACTGGCTTTGTTGGAGCCTGGCTTGTTTGGATGCTCACCTTCCTAGACCTGGATGGAGGGGGGAGGACCTTGGACTTCCCACAGGGCAGGGAACCCTGATTGTGTTTTTGTTTTTAAGTATTCTGACAGGCATAGGATATAATCTCAGTGTTGTTTTCATTTGCATTTCTCTGATGGTTAAGTACAATGTATATTCCTTCAAATATTTCTCTGTCATTTGAGAGTCTCTGTTTAGTTCTATCCCACCCCCCATTTTTAATTGGATTTAATTTTTCCTGGTCATTCTAAAAATATAATTATTTTCAGCTAATTATATATTATTGAGTAAATGACTATACATCTTATTTCACAAGCTAAAGGGGGAAGTATATGTGAGGATTTGGGGGAGGTGACACCATGATTAGAGGAGGATAAATAAATAAATTAAAAATAAAAAAATAACTGGTATAAAAACACTTTTGTTAAAAAAGCAAAACAAATTTAAATGTCAGTTTTGATTTCTCCCTTTCTCAAAATCTGTTTATAACTACAACAAAATCCCATGGTTTATGAAATAAATATAGTATTTATTGATAGATTTTACATATCTCTTGTTTCCACTCTTTCCTCTTAACTCACCGACACTCTGTAACTAATTTTCCAATATTTTTCATCTGGAGTCTCTAAGCTGGTCTTTCCCATCCCTTCCTCAGTGCAGACAAAATGGTCTGTTGTGAAAGCTAGTAATCAAACATGGTAGCTCCTGCTTAAAATTCTTCTGTTTCTTCAATCTGAGGAGTAATCCAATATTTCAGAGATGCATTCTGTCTTCGGGTTGTTTTACGTTGCATCTTGGTTTTGCAGGCTCATGGAATTTTGCTTTTTCAGTTTCTTTTGAGTAACAGTGGCCTTATTATGACAATACAGTATGCTACCTCCTTTTCTTCAGTTTTTTTTTGGAGGGTTTTTTTGTTTGTTTGTTTGTTTGTTTTACCTTGGAACATGTTCTTTGGTTCTTCAGCCAGAAAATTGCCATTCATCTCACACATAACTGTTCTGTGTCTGGGCCTCAAGAATGCCTTTCCTGACCCATATTACTAAGCATGCTTAGTCTTATTTTCTACATTGACAGCACAAATACTTTTATATAATATTCAGTTTATGCTTGATCTCCACCAAAGTTCAAATAGCCTCTTCTTAATAACATGGATGATGTCTAAACGCAGAGCTTAAATGTGACAGGTACACAGAGCTATTGAAGAAATTTAAAGTAAACAAATATATTATTTTTTATTTATATTTATTGTATAATTTCTTCCATTCTTAAGGACAGAGATAATTGGATAACTAATCTAAATTTCTAGTACTTTAACTAAGTGGTGTGAAAAGTCCTTCTGTATATGTGTTGCTTTTATTGGATAATGAATAAAGAAGCTGCTTTTGCTTGATTATGTATACCACATGCACACATGTCTGCTGAAGCCAGATAACTTTAAGCTGTACTTATAGGCATTTGGAACTGCCTTCTGTGCATGTTATAAACTGAAACCCGGTCTTCAAGCAAGTACAGTATACACATTTAATCATGACTGATGAACAATTAATTAAAATATGAAGCATGAGTTTGAAAAAGAGCAAGAAAATGTATGTGGTAGGGCTTGGAAGGGGATAAGGGAAGGAGGAAATGATGTAGTAGTAGTATAATTTCAAAAAATAAAAGAAATAACTTTTTAAAATTAATTAAGCAAATCGAGCACTGTTTTATGCATTCCCCACAGCAAAATTACAAAAAAAAATGTTGAATAATAAAATTTCCATTAAGAATTTTAGGAATTAGTCTACTTAACCAACAAATTTGTATTTGTTGATTTGAATTTCAAAAGCAATGTTAAATATTGCTGTTTAATAAATTGGGAGCATGGAGACTTCAAGGGAGGGCTGTAAGGGAGAGGGGAGAAGCAGAATGGGGAGCAGAGGAAAATGTAGAGCTTAATAAAAGTCAATTAAAAAAGAGAAAGAAAAAAGAAAAAAAGTAACATGTTCCAGGAAATAATCATAATGGTGTATTATATTATTACATAACCTCTAATATGTTGCAAACGGTTACATTCAGTTGCACCAATGTAAATATTATACATGTTAAGTACAAAAATTATGATATCGTGAGAACTGTCATTGTACTTATGCAAAATCTCTTAATGTTTGAGTTAAGAAATTGAATGTCAAATTTTCTTATATATTTGCAAATAACTTTGAGAAAATATTTTGACAGTGTGGATTGATATGTGCTAATTAAAACTAATGATGGGTCCATGATATAAATATTATGCTTATCCTTTTGTAGTTATTACATATCACCTCAAAAATTTCCTTATTATAATTACAAAATGAATCAACAGAGTTTCAGCATTTTATCTCAGAGATTTTTTTTTTTTAACTTTCCAAATTTTTATTCCGCAAGTGCACAGCAGTCTGTCAAAGTTAATGGGGATAGCTGTAAAGTCTAGGTCTTCGCTGGGAGCAGGGAGTAGGAAGCGATACAGCTAACTAAGCTTAGCTAGTATCTTATCAAAGGCTATCTCTGTGTGGTACTGCTAATGCGCACTATCCACGGACTTCTTAGGTTCTATGGGGCAAAGGTATCTGAGCTAGCATGAAAGTCTGGAAGTAATCCTTGTCCACTGAGTCTGTATTTGAATGATATAAGGTGAAAAAAATATTAATTCCCTTTTTTGGGTGGAATAAAAACATTCGAGCTGACATTTATTTAAAGTATTAATTCAGATGGAAACTATCACCGTATGGTTGAAAAAGTGTAAAATGGGGTAAAACTTTCAGTAGTAACAATTAATCTTATGTCTAAGTAAGCAATGAAATAGTACTTGCATTTAATGTAAAACTCTTGCCTTACTTTAGAAAGATATGATTACAGAAAGGAGTCCATTAATTTAAAACTTCAGGTGAAAGGTGACTACTGTTTCCTAGTGTGTTTTTATTTCTGTCTACACATTAAACACTGAAATTAAATTTTAAAATAGTATCACTGGCTATGAAAGTCAAACTAAAAAGTTTGACTTATATTGGCTTAGAGATTTTTTTTTTAAATTCTTTTTCATTCTTGAGGAATTCCATGAAAATGGAAGAATTAGGGAAAAGGTGAAGGAGATGCAATGATATGCACTCTTGAATTCTTACCCAACATTGGCCCAATGAATTACGCCATTTTCTAGTCTTCAGGTGTTTGATTCATGTGTGTAGAACTCTGTCACTTATTTGCCTTTCCATAGATGTCATCATTTTTGAATAATGTAGAGATCTAGTCATGTCCCATCTTTGACATGTCAGGATGATTATTTCTAGGGAACTGTCAAGTTAGATAAACTTTCATTTCTATGTTAAAACTTGAACAAGAGCATTTAATTCAAGCCCTGACTTTCTGAATTTGACAGTATGACACTAAGAATCTACTGATAGATATTACATGTATACACTTGGAATATAAATGATTTACAGAATGTTTGGAATCTGAATGCAAATGCTACAAAATGTATTAGGTATTACATTAAAGTAATAAATTAATTATTTTGTATATAGGGGATATTAGATAGTTTTAAATTGTTACTCAAAGTATCTTAAATATTTGTGAGATTATTTCTTTTATCTATACTTAAAATGACCTATAAATATATTATGTATTTCATGTTTTTATTGTACATAATTCTGAAATACCGTTTTCAAAAATAGGGTGTCTTGGAAATTAAAAAAAAACAAGTTGTTGTATACCTTATGTTATTTTTTTTTAAACAAAGCTGTGTGTTATTTTTAAATACTGCATTCACACTCAGAATTTAATGTATGAAAGAAGTAAACGCTAACTCTAAAGACCAAAGACCCTTCAGCTTTGGAAGAATTGCTACAGTGAGAAAAGAATACTAATAAAATGTAGTTCATTCAGACCTCAATTAGGAAAAGGGAGACAGAGAAGATGTGCATAATTGTTGGAAGAAACCAGAGTTCTTGAAAGAACGGAGATCCTATCACTGAGTGATATTTCCTGACAAAGAAGTATTGGAATAAGAAAGAAAAGAAAACTTAGCATAAGCAGCTTGTATCCAGGTAATATTGATAGATGACTTTGTAGTTGGCTATGGGTATGCACTATAGACAAAGTGTGTAGAACAGATTGTCTGATGGAAGAAAAAAATCAAATTATTGGCCTTGTCTATTGTAGTTGTTTTACTCTTTTTATTCTTTGCCCATTTTGGGGGCCCACCAGCCAACTCCTAAGCAAATTACTCATAGAGGTTTAGTCTTCATTATCAAGTCTCAGCTTACTTTGGCTTTTTTCTAGATAGCTTTTCTTAACCCATCTACCTTTCACCTCTGGGCTTTTACCTTCTCTTACTTTTGCAAATCTTACTTTTACTCTTACTCTGTTCATGGTTGGGTGGCTGGGTGGCTGGGTGGCTGGGTGGCTGGGTGGTGGCCCCTAATGTCCTTCTCTCCTTGTTTTATCTTTCTCCTTCTCCTTTCTTTCAAATTTCTCTTTCTATTTATAATTTCTGCCTGCTAGCCCTGCCTATCTCTTCTCATGCCTCACTATTGACCATTTCATGCCTCTATTAGAGAATCAAGTGTTTTAGACAGGAAAAAAATAATCACAGGTTCACAGAGTTAAACACATGCAGTATAAACACAAGCAACACATCTTTACATCATATAGTAAGTGTTTCACAGCATATATAAAAGCAACGCACCTTAAAATAATATTCTACTACAGTCTTACTATGGGTCCTCTGATGAGAGTGGGATAGTCAGATTAAGCATCAATCCATGGATATAAGAACAAATATTTAGAATAGATTCCAATGCTATATAGATTTAGCAAAATAATAGTAATAGGTTCTAGTGTCAGGTCTATGACTTTCCAAGTCATGGGTTCTCGGCTAGTTCTCTAACAGCAGGCATGAGTATCACCTGTGGAATGGAATTAATAAATGGTAAGGTACACCGATGAAACTAATGTCACTATTCCAACCTGCATCAGATCAACCTTTTAAAACAGCTAAAGTGTATCATTCATCGAAAGGCAACAGAATAATAGTAGCTATTTCTCTAGGATAACTAGTCAACAAGTGAAAAGGTGAGAGGAAATAAATCATGCTACTACAAAGAACAATCAAATCATAAACCAGGAGTTGGGGGAGAGATGGAGGATACTCAAAATAGAAATTGTATAATGAAGGAAAAATCAGGTGAAAGTACACAAACCATAATAATCTTTAATACAATTTCTCCAAATAAAGCATTTAGATTACCTACCCTGGTGGCAAAGAGAAGAAAGCACTGACAAGCTGAACAACTGTGTAACTACTGAGGCCCAGAACCAGGGTTATGTGTCGGTCCTCTTCAACATCCATACCATCTGTGATCTGTCGGAGCGCAAGAGGTGAGGTGTGAGTGGGGGTGTCCTGCAATTGCAGGATCTCTAAAACACAGGGCAGCAGCAGGATGTCCTGAAAGAGTCCCAGTGAGGTTCCATCATTGAGGATGTAGCTGACAGCAGGGTCCTCGAACCAAATCAATGATTCTTTGCAATGTACTCCTGCATGTAAACTGTATGGATAAAGGGGCTTTCTTTGTGGTTCATTGTATCACATTACAGCTTCTGTGATGAAATTCTTCCCCCTTCTCTCTCTCTCTCTCTTTTTTTTTCTCTTAAATTTTATTTTGTTTTATTTGGGGAATGGGGTAGAAGATGAGTGGGAATATATGGGAGATGGGAATCTACAAAGAAAAAATAAAATTAGAAAAAAGGAAACCAAAAAAGAATTAGATTACTTTGGTGGATATACTAAAATAATACCAAAGAATGGATAATTAAAATCTGGTACATTTACACAGTGGAGTAACTACACAGCAGAAGAGAAAAAAAAAAAAAAACCTGACATCTTGAATTTTACAGCCAAATTGAAGGAGCTAGAAAACCTAGTTTTGAGTGAGGTAATGCCGCGCACCGAAGCACCCGTCTGCGCTATGCGCTAGAACCCAGTTCGCGAGCTTCGGGTAAGGGGCTGGAGGTTGAGAATACACACAGAGAGGTAGACCAACACACAGACCTTCTTACACTGGTACCAAAAAGCCCCTCTTTAATAGCACCACGGAGGCTTAAATACACTGCAGTCAATGGCCAACAGGTGAAAATCCCATCCTCTGATACTCTAAGCTAGGCAAAGCTTCTAGTAACTTCAATTAGAAGGCTCTAGACAGGGAAGAGCAGCTGAAAGCTAGGACTCAATTAGTTCCAACAAGGTAACCCAGATCCAGAAGAACAATTATCACATGTACTCATTCATAAGTGGATTTTACATGTAAAGGAAAGAAAACCAGCCCACAAATCAAATCACAATCCCAGAGAACCTAGACAACAATGAGAGACTTACATAAATCTAATCTACATATATAGTAGAAAAAGACAAGATCTCCTGTGTAAATTGGGAGCATGGGGACCTTGGGAGGGGGTTGAAGGGGAGGGGAGAAGCAGGGATGGGAGCGGAGAAAAATATAGAGCTCAATAAAAATCAATAAAAAATAAAAAGTTAAAAATTAAAAAAAAAATACACTATGGGGGACCTATCTTGAAGAAGTCCTAGTATGTCTCAATAACCCTGGACGACCTAGAGGTTCATGGGTGTGTTGTGAGCCCCTCTGTCATGGGTGCTGGCATACAAAGGTACGGTCCTGTGCAGGTCTCCCACACCCAGCCATTTTTGTTCAGAGGCTTTCGTGCAAAACTCCTGTCATGTTTAGAAGACACCATTTCCCAGCAGTTATTCCAGTTCTCTGGGCCTGATAATCATTCTGCTTCTCCACCGCCGTGGAGTAGTGGCATTACGCACTAATTGTCTTCGTTAGGGACGGGCGCACAACAGTCAATTGTTCCTTGCCCTTTGGACAGTCCTGATTCTCTCTAATCGTCTACTTACAAATAAAGCTGCTGTGATAAGATGTGAGAGCTTCATTAATCTGTAGGTAAAAGGTGAAATATATATAAGGCAGTCAGATCCTATGTCCATTGATGAAAATGGTGTTTGTAGGCTGTTTCTGAGCATCTAGGACATCTTGAGCTACAGGTTTATAAAAGTAAGCATAAATTTCCTCCTAAAGAAGGCCTTAAGTCCAATCAGATATCTGTTTGTTTTGCCCAGCATATTGGTACCACTATTGCAATGTTGAGCATATTTTCCCCTTAATTGCTTGAAAGACTTTTGATTAATTACACCCCAGCAACCTGCATGACCCCCTGTGATACAGAGAAATAAACATCAGGATAAAGACTTGACAATCGCTGTGATAGACTCTTTTTACTCTTAAAGATACCGACCAAAAGAACAGTGATGAAGCCAAAATCAAATGAGACGTTTAAATTTGGTCATGTAGGCTTTAATTTAAAGACTACAGAAAGAAGCATAGGTCATTGTAGACAACAAATGATCAAATTAACAAGGAAGCATAAGTACATTAGGAACCAATGTTAGAGCCCTTAATTTTATGGAGCAAACATGGTCAGATATAAAGGAAAAAATACTCCAATGTAATAGCTTTGGGAAAAGACTCCAGCGCAAAACTGTGTATCCAACACTTCTCTTCCACCAATTAGCTACTCTTTCCTTTGGATATTGCCATGCCTTGATTTTTATCTGTAGTGTTCAGAATTTGTAGATATTTGAGGAGTTTATTGCATCATATGAATTTTATATTTGTTATCCCCTATTTGAAAAATGGTATTGCTATTTTGGCAGGGATTCCATTGAATCTCTAATTAAGTTGGAATAATGTACTAGTAATATTTTTCACTGCTGTGACAAGATACCAGACAATGGCAACTGAATGAAATAAAGGTTTATTTGAATTCAGATAATGAAGAGAGGATACATACTATTACCACATCAGGAAGGATTGGTGTCCGCTGAGAATATGGCAGTTGGTCACAGCGCATTAGCAAATCTAATAGCTTGAAATTAAGCATACTTTAATATATCTTATCATATGATAAAGCAATTTTCACCCTATTTTTCTGCAATAAATTTTGACTTCAGAAACTTCAAAAATTTACATGAATCTTACAAACTAAAAAAAATGATTAACACAAAATTATACATGGGGTAAATGTCATGTTTTAATTCATGCATATGTTGTATAATGCTAAAATCAAGGTTATTAGCATATTTGTCATCTTGAACATATATCATTTCAATGTGATGAGAACAAGCAAATCATTCTAGCTATTGTGCATAATTTCTGATATTCACTGTCTAGTACAACAAAATATAAGTAAGACCACGTGGTATTTGTTCTTTTATATCAGCTTTATATATCATTTAGCATAATGATCTCTGGTTCTATTCATACTTTCACAAGTGATAAGATTTTCTTCATTTTCATGATTCAATATTGCTATGATATGCATATGCTCCAAATTGTATACAATCATCTATTGAAAAATATATTCACATTTTGCTTGTAGTATTCTTTCATCTCACAATCTGAGACTTTGCATTAGAGTTTTGGATAGTTAATACAACTTAGTTTGAATATTTTCACTTAATAGTTTAAAATTTGGCATGATGTGTACAAGGTTAATTATTTGTAAAACTGCATCTTGTAAGTTGCAGATACTTGTTTAAATAACAATTATAACCTAAGCTTTCTTTTTCATTCTATGAGAGTGTAGAGAGGTCTTTATCTTTTTAAATGCTATACAATAAGAGAACTAAATCAAAATTTTCTTTACATTATTGTCCCTTTACTTTCAGAAATGACAGGGATTTTCCCCAGTTTTGGGTGCTTTACACTAGTTAGAGATCTTAGTGTACTCTTTGTGATTCAGTTTAACAAAGACCATCAACTTTCCATCATTTTGAAATTGAAATGCTTTGTGGTCTCCTTGGGGATTATCTCTTCACCATTCATATGACAACCTCTACAGATATTACCAGTTAGAGGTCGGTAAGGTCAAATGATAGAGGGGAAAAAGGAACAGCAATGTTATCACTCAACCTACAAAGGAAGAAGAAATAAGACAATTCAAGGTTAGATAAGTACAGACTGAACCAAGTCAATACAATGTTAGTGATTACATTCTCTACCACTTTAAAATTACTGAAAAGAAGTAAACCTACTGTAAGTAACTCAAACCTCCTTCCTACATATCCATAGCCTGGGTGTTATTTTCTAAATGGTTTTATTATTAGATTTTTAAATGCCTGTATAATTATCATTTTGTCTCTAGTACATATTTAAATTTCCCTACCTTAATTTTAATCATTTAACATTTCCAGTGGCATTTTTTTTTTTTTACTTTTAACAAATGCGTCTTTCCTTTTAATGATGGGAATTGGTATAAAGCAAGATTTGATGAATAGAAATCCACCCTCCATTAAACAATCACGAAATGTTCCTAATCTGATAATAGAGTTTGGGGTAAACCACTTAGAAATATAAGTATGTTGAATGATTTTTATAAATTTTTATTTTCTGCATTTCTGATCCATTATAAAATAACTAGAGTCAATTTACTTTTAAAATGTGAAAATAATTGTTTTGTTTCAAAGAGAATTATTATTGCACTTATGAACTATTGTAAATTTAAATGATCCAGTAAATGAGCAAGCCCTCTAGTCATCTCCCGATTCTCATTCACTTTTTAAAGAATGTTAGATTGTGCTGTAATACAGAAGAGTCTCTGTAAGTATTATTTGCAAGATGTAGCTATAAAATATCCTCAAATGAATGAAAAATGTTTGCTCTGTCATATACTTGAAACTTTTACATTAATTTAACTTCAGAATTATCAATTAACTGATAAATTAATGCGTTAGATATACATCTTAAAATTGAGAATTAATTTAAAGGTAATTGCACCTCATTGGGAGGCCGTTAACCAGAGTTAATTACTGTTGTAATGTAGAGTTGAATTTCACTGCAATTTTAATAAGGGTCCAAAACCACCTTTGGAATTAGCCCCCTTGTGACTCTTCAACAGATATTTAAATCATTTTCTAATAGCATGCATTAGAAGGGGTTTAGCAGCTAAGGCAAAAATCATTAAACCTTCCATTTTCATTTACAGGGCTCCCAGTTTCTAGTCAGTAATTTCTTCCCACATCACTTAAACCATTTATTTTCTTTCCTTTGAATTATACACACCCTGAAGTAAACTTTGAGAAAATACTCATGGCTAACATTGTTTCATAAGACCTGCATTGCCTTAAACTCAAGGCTTTCTTTCCATTGAGATTAAACAGGCAGAAACCAAGCTTCCTCTGTCATTACTCTTTGGAAGATACTCTGAGGTCATTTGGGTTTTTCCTATATCTATTGAATCAAATGCAGGAAATGAACAATCTGAAGCTATATCTGGTGTGGAGCCGCCTCGAGATTATTTAATTTCATGAAGGAGCCTTTAAAATAATGGAGAAGAATAGATTTTAGAAAACTTAAAACCAGATGTCTCCTTAGACCCCATGCCATCAGCTTTATGAAAGGCTTGAAAATGAACAGAACTATCAATCACTCGGAAAGTTTGGATTGCTGTCTGTGTAGGGAATGTGATATTGTGAGCTGTAGGCTGTCCCCTGCTTCAGCATTGTCTTTCCCTCCATTTCTTTAAGGGAGCCTTTCATTTCCTCTTTAAAGGTCTCTATTTTCTCCATAAAGTTAAATTTAATGTCATTTTCTTCTACATCTTTTGGGTTAGGATGGTCAAGTCTGACCACTGGATTCTGATGTTACCCTGTTGCTTTTTAGGTTGTTGGGTGAATTCTTACATCGGTGCCTACCAATCTGTCCCTTGAAATGAAGCAGGCCATGCCTTTGTGCCTTTGCCCAATTCTTTCACCGGCTGTCTGAGTCTCTGGGAACTGTTCTTGATCTGCTCTGTACTGTCCATGTCTGTTTCTCAGGAAGCCCCTGAGGTCTCTCTAAACCCACTCTCTTAATCTTCTCTCTTGATTTGCTCTCTTGGTCTCCTCAGTGTTGTAGCAAATTGTGTTTCAAAGTTCCACCAAGGTTGCAGGAGGACAGGCAAGTTTGGGGGTGGGATGGGGCTAGTAGCTTGCAGGTTGTGGTGGATGGGGGTAGGTATGGGGCAGCCTAACTGCATGAAACTCTCCTGCTGGATAGCTAGAGAAGCCGAGGCAGATGAGGGAGAGGCCTGGGGTTTTGCCCCACTATGGAGGTCCTAGGCAATGAGGTGTCCCACTACATTCCTGATCAGTCTCCTCTTGGTCCCATCAGTATTGTAGCTAGCTGTGTTTCAGAGTTTCCCCCGAGGTTGCAGGGAGATTCTGTGTTATTATTTGCGTCTGGTCAGGCCGGAAATGAATAAGCACTTTTTTTTTTTTGCCTACAATTTCTGAAGAACCCACATTCCCCAACCCTGTAGCTGTATACAGAACCCTGTTGAACCTACTTGCTTTCTGATCTACAACTCAAACTCGAACCCAAATTCTTCTCAGCCTTCATCCTTGCAGTTAGTTAAAGATTTGCTCTCCTGTTTCTTATTGTAAACTCTGACAAAATAGTCCTCTAACTTCATTCTGCGACATTTTTTCTAATTCTTTTATTAAGATGAAAAAAGATCTTTAAAGCAATAGTGAGAAATGGCGTAGTGTGGTTCTCACAATTTCATAATTATGATGCAAAAATTTCCTGACAGTAAAAGGAGTTTCTGAAACTCATATAAAGCACCACAATAATCTAACTGTACTCTCACTTATAAAAGATGTAGTTAGGTTTAGTAGTAATTTAGAAAGAAAATAAGAAATCTCTTGAATGATTAGAATGAGTGCCTAATTAAATTTTGTGATATGGCCTTAAGTTTATAAAACAAGGTAAATTTTATTCCATTTGTATCAGTGATAATAATAGAACATTAATAAAATAATAACATTATAGAAAAATAATCATGTGTTTCTATATATTGTTTTAAACAATGTCTTGAATTATTTTTTTCATTTTGATTAGCAATAATTCATTTCCGAAGATATGGCATTTTACTCATGCTCTGATAAGCATTAGTCCTCTTTTACTATACTGATACCCACTCCCATTGTTCCCATTTCTCTACCTCTAAACCTTATGTCTACTTTAACGTATTATCTTCTATTAATGACAGCTGAGAGAGAATCAAACTTTCCTAAGAATGAGTTCCCTAAGGGGATATCTAGTACCAAGTGGTCAGTCTAGAGATATACATATACGAACAGCACTAAATAAATTCAGTAGGTTGGATTCATACACCCACATGTATGTATACATGTAAATATTTTTACACAAAAATTTTGAGAGAAGATCTCTAGTAGTCCAGGCAAGCCTTTATTTTATTCTGTAATCAGTAATGTCTTTAGATTCATGGTCCTCCTACTTCCACATCTCAAGTGCTGGGCCTAGATGAGTGTTGTAATGTGTATGCAATATTTTTTTATTTTATATTTGAAAATAAATTCTTAAAAATAATTTATATTCAAAAAACAAACCTGATTGTTGGTTACCATCAACAACTTCTGCTGAATGATCCCCATCTCCCAACTCTATACCCAAATCTATACCCTTTATTGCCTAAGACATTAATACAAAAACAGATAGTAAAATACAGAAGCAGAGATAACCCAAACTGTCTAGAACAAACTGTCATGCCTCATTTATTTAATATTTAGAATTAAACCTGAAGATAATTATCATTAAACAAGGAAAAACTGATCCTTCTATTCTTCTGATAGTGTGTTTAGCACCTTCCAGTACTAGGAAATATAGTCAGTAGGAATGAAGCATACAGGCCACTTTCAACTTGATTTTTTTCTTATCCTATGATCCAGTGTATAGTGCCTGCAGTAGTAGGGTCTTAATGCCATGGTCTGGAGGTTAAACAATATTATTGGCAATAGCCTGTAATGTTTGACAATCTATGGGTCCTCAATTGCCAAAAACTTCAAAGGAGGTTATTTAGTCATGGCATTATCTCTTTAGTAGCTACCCTGTAATATCTAATAGGTCATCATAACCCCATTATAAGGTGACTAAGTTTATTCCCTTTATTTATGTATAGGTACTATTTTAGGAAGTGGTGTGGGAGGTCCTTCTGCCTATGTGTTGTTTTTATTGGTTAATGAATAAAGAAACTGCTTTGGACCTATAACAAGGTAGAACTTAGGTGGAGAAAACTAAACTGAATGCTGGAAGAATGGAGACAGAGTCAAGGGGAAGCCATGGAGCCACCACTGGAGATGGACACCATGCTGAAACTTTGCTGGTAGGCCATGAACTAGTGGTGATGCACAGATTAACAGGATGGTCAAATTAAGATGTAAAAGTTAGGCAATAAAAAGCTAGAGCTAATGGGCCAAGCAGTGATTTAAATAATGGGGTTTCTGTGTGATTATTTTGAGTCTGAGCTGCCAGGTGGCTGGGAAACAAAATAATGGCCTCCCTACTACAAGGAAGCGTCTATATTAGTAAGTTTCCACGTGACTTTTTGGAACTATATTTAGTGTTAACATGGAAATTTGGGGAGAAAATAAGTTTCTGCCAGAGATAGATGTCATTTGAATAGTTGCTAACTGCTGGGAGAAGCAGAGAACACTTTTGTTAAAGATATGACAGATGATGTAATGTACACTCTCCAGGAAAAGCCACATATCCTAGAATGTATAAGGGACAATTATGCAAAACTCTATTTGATCAAATTAAAAACCTAAAGATAACAAAAACCAACACTTAGTTTTGTGGGCAGGGAAAGGGCAGTGGAATCTGAGAGAAGTGGGAAGAGGACTGGATACAACCAAAATACATTATACAGAATTCTGAAAGAGCTACAAAAGTTACTGAATAAAGGTTCTATGATGACAATTAAGGTAGTCGCCAATCTGATTACAGGGGAAGGGCAGTCCAGGCACCCTCTCCACTATTGATTGGAGTTTTACCTGGAATCATACTTGTGGATTCTGGGAATTTTCCTAGCAACAGATTTCCCCCTAACCCCATAATGTCTCCCTCTAACAAGATATCTCTTTCATTGGTCTCCCACTCCATCCCTCTCCCTACTCTAATCCATTTCTTCATGTTCTTGTTCCCTCAGTTTTAGAATAGTAGCTGCTCCTGTTAAAGTAAACAAGTAGGTTTAAAAAAAAATTCTTAAAGAACTATCCAGATTTGGGGGAGGGTTAGGATCAAGAAAGCCCTATTAAAGTGGCACCTCAAACAGAACATTCAAGTAGGTAAGATGTTCAGAGAGCACAAAAAGTCATAGGTCCATTAATTTTTAATAATAGCTTGATAAAGTGCTTAAAATAGACAAGTGTTTTACATTCAGAAAGAGAGATAGACTCTAATGCCAGGGAGCAGTGAAATCTGAAATTGTGTGCAGAGCACAACTGACTTTAAAAAATGCAATAAGTTCTGACATAAATACCCTTTGAGTTCTTGTCTATTCTGAGAGCCCTCATCTGTGAGGAGAAAAATTTTCTTTGTAGAATCCTGCTGTTATATTTTGTATATTGATGTTAGATTTTAAACCAAGCTCTTTGTGAAAATGTAGAGTATTATGAATCTTGGTTTTAAATTACCAGCATTCCTCAATGAAATTACAAAGGTTAATCCACAGTTTGAATTTACTAACTCTCTGCAAGCATTAAACTGGATGAAGGAGAAAGGAAAATTGAGAATAATTGAGGAGAACATACTGAAAGTGTGATATTTTATTATTCTGTCTGCATAGTCTTTACTTTAAGAAAAGAGATATTTTTATATGTATGGAAAGAATTGTTTAAACGCAGCGACTGCTTAAAAGAAAAAAAAAAAAAAAGATGATTACAGTCCTTAAACCTACATGTACTCCAGTTGTAAAGGCAGTATTTCAAGGTATCCAACCATTTTTTCTGACTAGGGAGTTGCCACGCAGCAGTCACCCAGACTACAATCACAGAACCAATAGTAGCTATGGAAATTCTCACAAGACTGAAAGGGGTCCTTACATTATTAGTCCACAGTTTAAACATAGAATATTGCTTTATGGTTAATAAAAAATGAAAAAAAAAATCAGTTACTGTCACATTTTCTTAAATTATCTTCTGCTCTCTCCTGCTTTTTACTCAAAATGTATCTCTGTTTTTCATAAAAAAACTTACATTTTTATTACAATGTACAGCTGCTTATAGAAGAAGTTAGAAATTTTTATGAGCTAACACGACAAGAATAATATTTAAAAACAAATACCAAAACCATTTGCATTATGTTCAATCTCAATAAACACGAATAATCAAAATTCTTATCATACTTCAGCCTTCGAAGATAACCAAATTATCTTCATATTATTTACAGCCCAATCAATATTCTGAAATGACAGTCTTTGCAAAGAGTTGTATAGGTAGGCTCTAAATTATCTTAAGAAAAACAACATTTATATTAAGATGATATTTAAAACAGAAGAATATATGCTCATTTAAAAAATCGTAAATTAGGGCTCATTTTTTTATAATTTGATAGTAAAGATATAGGCAAGTTGCAGTCACACAAAGCCTTTGTACATAAATCACTTAATTAAAGAGAATCCTAAGGCAGATTATCATCCAATAGAGGAGGCAGTGATGTTACTGCCAAGCTCAAGAGAAATATATCTATTTTATTCAAAGATGAAAATATTTTGATGTATTATAATTACTTTGACATATCTTTTCAAATAAACAATAAGAAATGTGCTTAATTATTTTTACTGTTTTGGAAATAGAAACTCTTTTTGGAGGTGGAAATAAAAATATTGAGACACATGACAATATATATTTACTTGTACATTTTATTTTATGTAAACACTCATTTCATACTATAAGCAAGCACTTAAAAAGAATGTATAACAATTATAATATTTAACTGTTTTCTTGGTATTGAACAATCATATAATCACCATACTAAATAAGGCTAAATTTTACTAGCTTTGAGAAAACAAATGTTCTGACACATAAGGACACAGAACTGGTAAATAGTAGACTCAGTTCCTGAACTCAGGACTTGCAGATTCTAAATGCCACTCATTTTCTCCTACAAAATATTTTCTTTCTTATTCTTATTCATCCATTTTGAAGTATTATTCAATTGCTTTCTACCAAAGACATTTTCCTTGGCTGTCACTATTTTTGACCTCTTCTAATACTTCTCTTGGTAACCATTATATTTGAAGTACTTTTCTCATTGAGAAGTAAAGTAACTCCTTTCTGTGTGAATTCCTCAATGTCTTAATCTTTCAACTTTGTTCACTTCCAGTGACTTTAACACAGTTCAGAATTCTTCCACACCATGTATCATTATTTGCAAACACTTAGCAATCAAGTTTGAGGCCTATGCTTTACAAAATTTCATCAGCCCCCACTTGTCCATTCGTGTCTGTATATGTGTTCTGCGACATCACAGTGCTTGATCTGTTTAGATTTGCACTCTACTCTTACAATACTGTCTTTACTCAAGCTTTTTGGTCAATCGTATCAATATTTCTGAACTTATATTTTTCTTTTTACTTTCTTCTTTTATTGTTCTTTTTAATCACGTGGCAAAAGAAAAAGTAAAAGACCATAAAGATGATATTTACTCCATACACTCATCTACAAAGATTCCTGCAGTATGCTGGGCCAGTTATCCATTTACAACATTTGATCATTTTTTAACTCAGGACCTCTGGAAGAGCAGTCAGTGTTCTTAGCCTCTAAACCATCTCTCCAGTCCAATTTCTCCAGATATAAAATGAATGAATGAATTGTATACCCCACTATGTACAATGGATACTTTCCATGTGTACGTGTGTGAGAGGCTGTCCATTTACCAATAGTCAACACAGAGAAAAATGGAATCTTAACTATGTTAAGAGCTCTGAGTGTTCTTACTTATCATACTCTAACAGTAAATGTATTGTATGTTCAATAAAATTTATTCCAAGAAATATTTCCCAAGCTCTGTTCTTCCCAACAGCAAGAACAAAATAGAACAAAAATAATATCCTCTTCCATTTACCCACGGCAGCGTTTTAAATTAGCAAACATGCTTTTCACAATTATTTGACTTTCTTATTCTTTTTCCTTGATTATTTTCAATCATATTTGCTCCCCATATGTATTTCACAAATGCGCTCTTTTACATTTCTAGAACTTTCCTTGGTACAGTATATTTATTGCTATATTTATTTGAATCAATAATAGTGACATCTTTTGAAATATAAACATGATAATAATTGAATTCATGGATTAACACTATTTTGGATTTGATGTGTACAATACAATTCTGGTTCCAGACATTGATAATACATATGCTAAAATACACACCAATTCAAATATTTATTCACAATTATTTAATAATGTACAGGAACATTTTCTGCACGTGTATGTGTGTGCTAAATGAATGCTTGTTGGTTTCAGAGGCTAGACAAGGGCATCAGGTGCCTTGTAACTGGAATCACAGACAGTTGTGAAGAAACATACAGGATATAAACTCAGGTCCTCTGCAAAAACAGTAACTCCTCCTAATTCCCTCTGCCATTCCTTTCAGCCCCTAAAGCTGTTTCTAGGTGAGTTTTAGTTTTTTGTTTGTTTCATTTATGTGGCTTTAGTTCCACAAGAAAAGCACGCTTTGTTTTGTTCTTTCAAACCATTTAGATTTCATCTTCTGGCATTTTTTTTCTTTCTTGTGTGTAGCAAGAGGGAAATCATGTAAACAGATCTGCAAGTGTCTTGTTAAGACATAGGGGGGCAACAATAGAGATAGTTCAGTGATGAAAAGCGTGAACTGCTCTCACATTAGAGTCTGGGTTGAACAACGATATCTAGTAGCTCAAAACCACCTGTAACTCAAGTTCCATATATAATTAACGCCTCTAGCTTTTATGAGCACCTGCATTCATGTGCATATTCTGTAACACTGGCAAATATATTTATGCATAAAAAAATTTAAAAATTAAATATTTAAAAAACATGGTCTATATGTCGGAAACATATTTTTCTTTTTATTACAACAGGGAAAATTTACAAAAAAAATTTAATAAGGGCCATAATTAGTGAATGAAATTCTGGTTTTGAACCTACTTAAATTTATCCAAGCTTGATGGATTGTTTTGTTTATTGTCTTTCTAAAGCAATGTCCTTTAGTGATTGCCTCTAAAAAACAAATCTACAAAAGCAATGTAGAATTTAGTACCAACTTTTGATATGATTTCATTTTAGATAAGCTTCATTTCAGTGTATAAGTACATTGATGCTCCTGTTAACATGCAGGAAGACATTCTCAAGTGCTGATATGCTTCCACACAATAAACGCTATCTACTGAAGGTCCAAATCTCTAATGAATTCAATTACCATTAGATACTAAACAAAACAAGAACAAAAGAAATTACTTCAGCATATAAATGCCTTATTCAAATGAGTCTTTGTTCTCCTACAAGGCCATGGATTAATTATCATCCTTATTCTAAGCATCTGCTTCACTGCTTTGATTTAATGAAGGGTTAGTTTGACCCTGCACTCAGACTGTCTTTATAAATCTCTGGAAATACCAATTATTACCTGGGAATTATTTATTAAAAGCAAGATTTTTTAAGGATGAAATGATCCCTACTTATCAAATAACTGACCTTGACAAGCTAGATAGCTGACATGAAACTTTACAGTTTTGAAGAAATTAAAGATAACACATTTTCTCTAAGGAAAAAAAAAAACAAGTGCTAAAGTACTCAATATTGCTACTACAAAGTGCTTGCATAATACCTTGCCAAAATAAAAACTTGAGGATTTTGAAAATGACATCTACTACTTTCTCATTTCCCTAGATAAGTATTTAAATAGAAAGAACCAAGTCAATGTCTTTTTGATGCTCGAATTCCTTGGGCATTTCTAAGGAACAGAAGTTGTGGGTGAGAAGGTGCATGAAAAAGGGAAACTGACAACTTTGTTGTTAACTTCATTATTTGTCTGTACATAAATATCTTGAAAAGGGATGGGTATAAAGAGACTTGAAAAGACTCATGGAGCAGAATTGGAACATTACCTTAGCTTTGACTAAAACTATTAGCTCCAGCGTGGAGATGCTGGTCATTGATTCCAAATAACTCATACCGGAAATCACAGGGAGGGGGGGAGATACTCAGAAACTTTTGAAGACATGTTCCTACATTATAGATGTTATAATCCGATGCTGACATCGTGATGTGGAAGGAAACACACAATGGACCAGGTTGACATTAAAGTCATAATAAGGAGACCACATACCTTATTATAGAGATCCCACACCTTATTTTTTTCCCTTGCTTGGTCCAGAAGAAGAATGGAGGAATCACAGCTTGGTAGGCAGAGTCTACAAGCAAGGTACCCTTCCTTCTATTATGCCAGGGTAGGTAGAAGGTATTTCCAGATAAGGGTGTTAACTAACCTGTATTGTAAGTCCCAGAATTTTACCAAGCTTTTAATTTTAAGCTTCCAAGGCCTTTATTATCTGAGATTATCTAACATCAAAAAATTTAGCAGATAAAAGTAGTTAGTGATTCCAGGTCCCAAAGTACACACTGCTGTTATGGGATCATTAGATCTGGTCTTCTTCCTCTCAATGATAGAAGAATGGCTAAAAACATAAAAGAAAATATAAATACTAAGTGTTTCAATAAATTTTTCAAAATCTGTTTAGAGATATGTTGCTCTAAATGGAAAGCTCTATTTCTGGTTATAATTAAGAGCTGTTTTCTAGCATGTATATTTATATGTTGCCACTAGCAAGATGATTTCTGGAAGCAGTGAGAGTCTTAAATTCTCAAGACATCACTCATGGAAACTACCCAAGAATCTATATCAAAGTATGCATAGCTAGACTAAGTGGTAATAGAGCCCATACAGCACAGTGAAATAAATGCATATTGGTGGATTGACTAAGAAGACTTATTTAATGCTTCTTCATGTGGCAATGTTAAATGAGGACCTAATCAATGAAAGCTGCTATTGTAATCTACAAGAAATGCCTCCTAAATGGTACCTAATGTACAATATCATTGTGTGACTGCTTATCTTTTGTTCTGAGTGTGTCTTGGAAGTTTGCTGGATATGGAAAGGAAGATTTTGCAAAGGCTGTTTTCTCTCTATTATTTGTCTAGAAATTGAGTATATATTAACAGTATAATTAATTGGAGTCTCTAATATGTGCATTTACAAACAGAAATAATTTTTTATTTTATTATAAAAGATGATACAAAGACTGATGATTGTTGGTAAAAATATTCATAAACATATTGGAAAAATTATTGTTAAGATATAAAATTGTTTTCTAGAAGCTTAGTATAGGAGGCCTACTCCTCACTCCTGAGAAGTCACCTAGTCACTTTCAATATGTATTTATATTTAGTAACACACCACCACCACCACCACCACCACCAATAACACAATTAAAGAAATATGACCAAAAATTTGAAAGAGATCATGGTAGTTATGTATATGTGAATGGTTGAAGATAAAGAGAAAAGTACAAGTGAGTGAGCATATATTATATTTGTCTTCCTGGGTCTGGGTTACCTCACTCAATAGAATGTTCTCCAAATCAATCCATTTGGCAGAAATTTGAAGCATTTGGAGAAGTAGGTTATGGCTGAGGTGGGATAATGTAGAAAATTATTAAAGCTAATTCTGATTAAGACTCAGAATACGGCATTAGAGAACTAGTCTTACATGGACATGAGAATTTTACTGGAAATGAAAATGAGGCAATCAGTGTTACATTGTGACGTTGTGGCAGGGATAATGGATGTACTGCTTCTATTTCCTAGGACTTTGGGGTGAACTGTGATATAATGCACAAAGTCACTTTATTTTTTTAAAGGTGGAAAAGCCTTGAAAACAAGTGAGTTTTCAGGAACAACTTTAGATTTTCCTATGTTGTAAAGCATTTATATAACCTAGTTTAAAATACTTTGATACACAGCTGCTTAAGAAAATATATCTTCATTTTATTTCTTTGTTTTTGATAATTCTATACATAAATAAAAATTAAAATACATGAAACAAAACTGGACAAGATGGCCATAATTCAACTTTTTTGAAGTGAAATACTGTTTATGCAGACAATTATATATTTAAACTGACATCAATTCTATTCTTTCAAACTACTGACTTGCAAACGTAGAACCTTTTCTACAAACAGATTATTATTTTCCACTGTGGTAAAGAGCTTCACATGATGTATCATTGTATCGTGCTTCAATTAATAATCAATTTCCATTTGTACTTGGTTTATTTTCCCTCAGAATATGATAAATATGACCATGAAATGAAACAAAGTAGAAAGACGATATGGCTTTTATTAGGTAGTAGTTACATGGAAACTCACTCAACTTCAACCCTATTTATTTTCCTTCTTTTGTGCTGATTCCTCCTTTGAGTCATTGTGTACGTTCTGACGACTGCATTTTGGCTGTCATATGAATCCTCAGCACACTGCTGGATACAACTGAATGACAACCTGCTGTTGTGGTCAGAGCAGAGTTTCTACGAGTGCTTACAGTCTGCCGCATTCACTTGGTCATCCCGCCAAGCTTTTTCCCTCAGGACAACAAAAGGAATTTATAACTTTGCAAGTGGCAAAGATTCATTTCATGCTTGTCTTATTTCTCTGTGTATATGTGCGCATGTTTTAAGTTATAACTCCAAATTACAACAGCCTAAAAGAAACCAAACACATGGGTAGTCTCCATTTGGACCTCAATGCCATCTTGGGTAAAAGTATCCATGTGTGCTAGTATTCTTTCACTTATTAAAATATTCCTTTTAATCTTCTTACATTTACTATCATTGGCAATCTGTAACTAATTAGGTAAAATACACAACTAAATTTAACTTATAAAATATAACTAACAGGTAACGGTACCCAATTCACAAGTGCCTTTACATATCTGAGAGTATGGCATTTAACAAAAGAACTTCCAACACAGAGACATGTCAGCTCCTGCAGCATCCTATAGCACCTCCAAGAAGATACATGGTTACAAAAGACTTTCGGCTTGGAGGCTTGCCTTTGGTTATGGCAAAGCAAAATGTGGCCTCCCACTTCTTTTTCCTGGACGCTACACTGGGGGATCGATTGTCTCATCCTGTCAAGACAGGTAGACTGAATCTTTCTCCAACAAGAAAATCTTCAGGCCTCTTGGACTCAGCAGCTAATGGCAAGCACTGCTTCTAAGGCTGGTGCTCACCAAAGACTATGGAGAGACTGGGGCTTGCCTGCATAGCTTAAAAAGCTTCTCATTTATGCCTCTTAGAACTGTCTAATGGCATTTGATGACTTAAGGTACTGGTAGCCCATTATTTCATTTATTAAGTTTCCTGCTAACAATACAGACAGGTGTGCCTCTTCCATATAATCCAGGATTAAAAGGTTTCAGGTGTATCCTCAGAGCTCCAGAGTGCCCAATCACCTTTAATTGTCTTCGGAAATATCCCTGTTCCAGTTGTCTCACAGATACCTGCAAGTTCTGAAAGAGTTCTACTCCTATAGCAAAAATCAGGTCTGGTAAAAACTAACAGTCTCCAGAGCCTATTTTACCCAATTTTAAAGCATATTTTACAGGTCACTTCTGCTGTCTGGGCCAAGACCAACTTAGAAAGGCCCCTCCAGACAACCTGCACCAGCTCTTGGGACTTCATCATTGATACTAACTCTCCTGGATCAAAAAGACACCAACTAAAATCTGGTTTTAAAGGGCATAGATGCTCTCATGTCTCACTAATTAACCCAAGCCTCACCTGTACAACCAGGGCATTTTTTTCTCCCATTCTTTCTGGGAGTAAAAGACCCTTCTCATGCCTAACCTTATTCATAGGGTCAATAATAACCATCTATTTTTCTCCTAGCCACCTGCCTTCTCATATCCATCAAGAAACAGAGGTCTCAGTCTCCAGGATGGCAGTAAACTGGGTGCCTCTCCAACCACACCTCTCACTGAGTGTGAGCCCAACAACTCCCAATACTCCCCTTTTCCACATTGCTCCATGCTCACAAGAAGTAGCCAGACTTGAGCCAGTGCCCCTTTAACCAAGGAATCTGGAATGTTTGGCTGGAAATGTCACCTCAACTCCGTGGTACCCCTTTTTCAAAAAAGTCTGGGATGTTTGTCTGGAGGCTTCACCCCAGCTCCTGGAATCGATTTTGGAATGTTTGAATGGAAAACTCCATTTCAAACCCCCTCCCCTGGAAGTTGCCTCAGTATAAACTCCACCACCAAGAAAGCCTGCCAAATGGTGACCCCTCCCCAGAGAGGGTCAAGACCACTCACACAGGTATTTAAACTCTCCCCCTGAGAGAACAAACATATAGTCATTCTGGTTCTCCTCTTCCCTTCTCCATTTTTTTCCGGGGGCCCATCCAGGAGCTCTGGCATCCATTAAACCTGGGTTTTCTCAAATGCAGTCAGATTTGGTTTGATTTGGATTATTGTGTTGGTGGAGAGGTTTACCAGGTCAGAAAAACTTAACACATATGTGTTGACTTGTTTAATGTGGTCTGAAAAGGATTTGGTTCTACTGAAGCTAGAACTGTAAGTGGCTGTCTGCTCTCTAATGTGGGTGTTGGAATCTAAAAACTAGTTTTCTGGAGAAGAAAGAAGTGTTCTTTACTATTACATGAAACCAGGTATTCAGTACCTATTTTGAAGTACCACAAGGATGACAAAGCTTTTGTTTGTGGGAAGGAATGGATCTTTATACGAAGGTCTTTGAAAATTTCTTCCAACAAATTAATTACCCCCAAATATGTTAACTATGAATGAAAATGTAGACCTTCCTACATATTATTATTACTCTTCACACTTCATACATTTTCCAGACTCCATAACAGTGAGAAATACTATTATGTTGTCTATAAGCACACCAGTATTTGGTATACTATTATAGCAACTCTAAATAACTAAGACCATTCATGCTGTTTTATTAGTTGAATCAGTGTTTTCATTACCATTACTTTGTAGTATTCCCTAGTATCGTTTGTGCTATGATTTGTGCATAAAATGTTGCCCTGTAGGTTTATATAGTGGATACTGGGTCCATGAATTTGTCCACTGTTTAGAAAGTTTTGAAAAATTTTGGAAATAGGAAATAGATGGAGGCACTATATTTTTGGTGGCATTCATGTGCAGATAATACCTATTCCCTAGTCATTTCCACATATGTTATATTCTTCCTGTGTTCTTCGGCCAAGCCATTGCTCATGTGAGCACTTTGAAATCATAAGTCAATGAATCTTACCTTGTTTAAAATTGCCCTCTCTTGTGTTTTTTCACATTGATGGAAAAATATAACTTCAACACTTCAATGGTCTTTTTTGTGTTTGTTTGTTTCTTTACTATTTTTTTTAAATTACTGTAATGAGTTCTTTTGTTTATTTCTAAATTAGGGTTATCATAATGCTGAAACTTTAAATTTTATACATTGCTTTGAAAAGTTGTTCATTTTTCTTTATAGTATAGATAGCAGTAGAATTCATAGATTCTGGGTATAAAAATATGTATCCTTAGTAGTAATGCCAAATAGCATCCCAAATGGGCATATTCCAATTTACACTCCCACAAGCGGTTTCCAAGAAGCGTACCATATGTCTGTTTCTTATTCAGGGCTTATAGAAAGAGAACTCAGTAAGTTGTATTTGAGTTTATCTATTTTACTTTAATGCTTATTGTGATAAAGTCTATGATTGTGGCTCAGTAACACTTTCATGTACTACTTTAGGGATAGTAAGAAATTATTCATAATCATGGTTGTTGTTTTATTCTGACATGATGTATTACCTAAAATTTAAAGAAGATATCATTAAAATTTATAATTTAAAAGTTAGGTTATGTTTTTGATATTCAGAATATTTAATGTGATCTCGTATAGTCAACAAAGAAACATTTTATCCATTTAAATACAATAATACTTTATAAATAAGAATGTGGCACTATTTAAAAATCTATTAAACATGGCAGTTAGATCTGATATCATTTTTGACCCTAAAATTTATGTTTTCAATAATAGAACAGTACTTGTATTGTTGAATAAATTTTATACAAGAATATATATAAAGAGAATCCAATGGGCTATAAAGCATTTTTGACTGAGCTGGCCTTCTATGGCATGACCTGTATGCTAGCAACTTATATGCTGTACATCAGCCACTGACATACAGAGTAACTCCACATCATCTAGCCAACATTTTTTCACCAAACACTTTTGATTTCATCTGTACTATAAGTTCTAGAATTTTTTTACAAAAGAATATCCTTAGGAAGTGAGTAAAATGCAATACTTGAAAATAAGGTGATAAATAAGGTGATTTTTGCTTGCTTGTTTGTTTGTTTTTGTTTTGGGTGGTAATTTCAAATGAAACATAATATAATTTGGACTGGAAATTGCATGGTTACTGAATATTGAAAACACCGACAATATAGACACATAGGAGAGTTATTTAAGAAGGTTAACATAGCTCTTTCTTTGTTAGGTCTTAAGGTGTTTCAGTACCAAGGTAACTATGACATTAACTCCTCTTTGAAACTCTGGTGGAATTTTGCACTAAAACCATCTTGCCCTGGCTTTGTTTTTCTTGGAAGACTTTTAATGGCTGCTTCTATTTCACTAGGGGTTTTAGGTCTGTTTAAATTCCTTATCTGATCTTTATTTAATTGATTTCAGCCCTGAGTTTGATTATTTCACCATGTCTAATTCCCTTAGGTGTGATTTTGTCTTTTTGTTCTTTAGCTTTCAGGTGTGCTATTAAGTTGCTAGTACTAGATCTCTTTCATTTGTTTTATAAATTATTTATTTGTTTTTTATTGCTTGTTTATTAGTGCAGGAACTTGGAGCTATGAATTTCTCTCTTGAAACCATTTTCATGTTGTTCCATAAGTTTAGGTATGGCGCATATTAAATTCTAGGATGTCTTTAATTTTTTTCTTTATTTTTGTCTTTGCCCAGTTTTCTTCCAACCAAGAATTGTTCAGGTTTCATGAGTTTCTAAGCTTTCTATTGTCTGTGTTTGGGTTGATATCTAGCTGTTAATTTCTGGTAGTCTGAGAAGATGTTGAGTGCTATTTCAATTTTTTTGTGTCTGTTGAGACTTGCTTTTTCTGTGAGTATGTGGTCAATTTGGAAGAAACTCCCATGAGGTGAACAGAGAAAGTTATATTCCATTGTGTTTGGGTGAAATATTGTGCAAATATGTATTATTTCTTTTTGGTTTATAATTTCAGATGGCTCCAAAAGTTTTATATTTAGTATTTTTTTGGATTACTCTATTATCAAGTATTAAAGTCCTGTGATCAACATGTGAGAGTGAAGCTATTTATTCTGAAGCCAGTATTTTTTACTTAAAATTGGTGGTATTGAGTTTGCTGTTTAGAAGTTACCACCAACACTCCTCCAAATATTTCACAAAATAGAAACAGGAGGAAGATTGCCAAATTCATTTATGAGACCATGTTTACCCTGAAAACCAAATCACAAACACTCAACAAAGAAAAAGAATTACTGATCATTTTCTAATAAATATAGGTCCAAGAATACCTAATTAAATACTTTTGAACCAAATCCAAGAACACATCAAAACCTTTATCAAGTGGGCTCCATTCCGGAGTTACAGGGATGGTTCAATGTATGAAAATCAGAAAAAGATGCAATTCACCATATAAGCAAACTGAAAAAGAAAAACCACATAATCATCTCCTTAGATGCAGCAAAGGGCATTGCCAAATCCGAACACCACTTCATGATAAAAGTTCTGGAGGGATTAGAAATATAAGAGACATTACTCAACATAATAAAGATAGTTTACAACAAGACTATACAAAATATCAACTTAAAAGGAGAGAAACTCAAAGAAATATAACTAAAATCATGAACAAAAAAGATTGTTCATTTTTTTTCATACATATTGAATTAGCACTTGAAGTATTAGCTACAACAATAAGACAACTAAGTGAGATCAAAGAGATACAAATTGAAAATGAAGAAGTCTAGATATCTTTATGTGTGGATGATATGATAATAAACTGGTGTGTCAGTCATAAAGAGTAGTAAATATAATACTATCCAATACACAGCATTTGACAATAAGAACTTTGTTATTGGTTCATGTATTTATTCTGCTATCTTAGCTCAAAATATTCTCCAGTCATTTACTAGGAAGTGTACACTGCTGGGCCTAAGTCACAAATCTCATGTTTTCTTTGTCTGTTGTTTTCATGATTTCCTTTTGTGCTCCTCCCATTTTCTTTATTTCTACCCTCCTCCTTCTATCTAGGCTGGTCTTTAACTCAAAGTCCCCAAAAATTACCCATCTTATTTTATCTTATCAAAGATCCCCCCCCGTCAGTAGCAAGGTTTATAGACACCCATGCCATTAAATGCAATATAGTTTTCTCTCTTAAACTCCTTAGGACAGATTTAATCCATTATAACAACATGTATTTGAAACATCTACCTTCTACCACTTAAACTGGATCGTTTTCAAAAGAGACAGGCCCAGCTCCTTTGTTGTGTATGTTTTCTTCCTTTGGCCATCTGGTATTTCTCCTACTGATGTCCCACATTATTGAATGTACTGAAATAATAGAGAGAGTATACTCGACAAACTGAAGCCACATGCCAAAATAAAAACCTCCTGGTTTCAATTTTCCAATGACATTAACCTCAGTTATTTTCAGACCAACATCATATCTTTATTGTCTTATGATTATATAGGAAAAGAAAATATTCTCAGTTACCCAAGGCATGAAAAATGACAGGCTATGCAAATGTAAGTTAGAGTTGCTATCCAGGAAAGAGAAGACAAGAGCAGCAATCCAAATGTTGACCAGCTTGACGGGGACAAAGATTTGTCTTATTTTACAAGTTGAGGTGAGTAAATTTGTGAGGTAAGAAAGGAGAGAGCTAGAGATTCCTAAGAATGGCTTTGATCGCTTAAAGATTATACAAACTTCATTTTTGTTCATCGTGTAACTTTGAATGACTCTTATGCTATAAATTTTAGTTTTATTTGACAAATCATGGAAGCCTTCAGTATATTATATATAGCATCTTTATAGAAGAAATTTGACTAAAATGAGGTTTTCACCAAAGAAGATATATGAGACAGAGACTTAAAATACCTTGAAAGGAAAAGAAAAGTCTTACTTTTTCATAAAAGGTTATCTGAATGATTTCCATGATTATTTCCATCGTTTTAGAAAAGGTACATATTATGTGGTAATTGTTCTTTTAACTACTGACACAATTAATTCCTAATGCATGAGAAATATAATTTATGGTTTTATTTGGCATGTACTTAAGCACCTGCATAGCAATTACTGGTGTGACATTTTTGTCTGCACTATAAAGCATCACACGTCCTCCATTTCATCACTTTCAAATTGAAGCAAAGAGATTCACTCCTTGGGGAGTAGCTGCCTTGATCTTACCTGGTAGAATGAAAATATGATTGCCTTCCTGACACTCTAAATTATGCTTTCATGATTCTAGGGATGGTCTGCAATAGAAATCTATACTATTAGTACAGCTCTTTTGCTTTATTGAGTTGTTTTTACCTGTACAATACTTACATAGAAATTCTCTTTTTTCTTCTTAAATTATACAGCAGTTGCACATTACAAAGGATCACTTCTTAAAAAAAATACATGGAGGAACATTTTCCCTATTGTCATGCCTAACATAAAGGATCTGGTTTGAACAGTGAGCAAATACCAGATCTGAAGTTGAATGAAACTCCATCAGTTGTTTCCTTTGAAACAAGTAGCTGCATGCCTCTCCTGGGTAAACTTTTCCGTAACTTTTCTCCCAATTACAATGAGTTGGGAACACAAACAACCTATAACTGTCACTATCTTGAAAGTTAGAGTAAAACCCTTGTTTGTGTGGTCTCTTCAGACATTTTAATGCCAAAGGTTGCGCTTTATTCCAGGTTGTTCTTATACCCAGTGACCGCAGCTGCTTCTGGATGAAGCTCCGTGCCTGTACCTGGCTTTCCTCTTAACTGATAACATTCAACTTCTTTTCATTATATTTTTAAAGAATCTTTCCCTCTGCTTTTCTTTAATGTCAATTGTGTTTTTCCTCTAGGCATTAATTTTTACAACAAGGAGTAAGAAAAAAAAATAAACACACATTTCTTATACACCTCAAAATACTTCTCTATCAAGCTACTCTTGAAAAACCTATTTCCAGGACACAATTGCAGAATAAACCTATGGTTAATACCTTATTTATACAAACTGAAGGCTGTTATATCTGTGTTTGGCGACCTTGAAACTGCATTGTGCTTGGTGCCCTTTTTATAACCTTAATTACCGGAGAATACAGAGCTTTAAAGAAAGACTAACATTTCACTTTAACATCCACAATAATCTATTATAAAGCCAGCTAAGCCAGTCCCCAAATACAGAGAAATGTTATTACATGCTCAGCTAGCTGTCAAGGGGCCATGAGTCAGTGGCTTACAGTTATCAAAAGTAACAAGGTTGTTCAGAGTTTCCTTCAACAAAGCCAGTCAGCTTATGGAAGGATTAAGCTCTCTTTGATTAGAACAACTGGAACATGTCCTACCCCTCTAATTAACATTCTCTTTTCCTTGGTGGAGGTTGGTAATTTGACACTCACATTTAGGTATCTCCGGAAATGCTTTGGAACTTTGTCCCACTCCTAAGCACTCAAGCCAGAGTATATGCTTCCACATCAAGTAAAATGTTGTCTGCTGAAAGATTTATGTTCAAAACCCTGAAAAATCTCAAGGGTCCCATGCTTCTAATAGACAAAATGTAATAACACTCCAATATAATATGTGGCAGGAGACTTGGTTTAGCCTTTAGGCATAGTGTATTACCCTAAGGCCATGCTCATTTTGCTTTCTATCTTGGGGAACAAAAAGTTTTATGTCAGCTTTATTGATATTTTACACGTTTACATTTTAATTCATACCTTTAGGCAATCCAGGGAGAAGACCTCTACTTATGCTGCTAGATTACTTCATTGGGGAGTAAATATAATTTTTCAGGGCCGTGCTAAACACAGCAGAGCAGGGACTCTGGGACATGAAAGGAGGCAGTAAGCTGGTTTTCCTCAAGGAGCACAAATTCACTTAGAAACAAATTCAGCATTGTCTCCTATTCTCAATGCACACATATCTATACTGGACTTGACTACATTTGTTTGTTTCTTCACATCAATTCTTATATACATCCCCATTTTTCCTATGTTTAATTTCTTACTCTTTCACACCATCCCCTTTTTCAACATTTTAAAGGGTTAGTGTGGAATAGAAAAATCCCCATAGGAAAAAATAGCCCAATATTTTTCCTCCTTGGGTTATATATAATATAAATATTAAATCAAACGTTACTTCTGGAAAGTATTGCTTTGTTTATACATAGTTCCTACAATATGATTTAGAATTGTAAAATTATCAAATGAGTGAAACACTTTATCACAAACAAGATAATTTTAAAGGCAACCCTGTTTGAAATATTTCCTAAGTCATCAATAGATTATTTGCTGAACTAGAATTTTACATTTTCTTTATTTATCAAAGCAGGGTCCCTGTTTTACTTTCTATGTTACATATATTTAATATTACATTTATACTTTTCCCTCAAATAATCAATACACAATCTAAATCACTGAAAATTTTCTGTGTATTTTAGACTTTCATACATTTTTAAGTGCTCTGATGCTTCCAGCTGTATGCTAATTCACCAAATATTTCTGAGTTCAGAAGCTGAAATAGAGCACAGAAAATATTGAAGAAATCAGTGGAATTTCTGCATCTTCTCAAGAGACAGGTAGGAAAATTGTGTTAATGAACAATATCCTACTTGATTTGGAACTCAAAAGTAAGCTTTGTCATCACCACAATAACTATAAACCAAAGATTTAAAAAAAAATTAGTTGTTGTTTCCCATAACTTTTAGCATCTTAGATGCATACACTAGAACTCTTATCAAAGATGAATCTCACAAGCTTCTTCTAGTTCCCTAGAACTTACATAGATTAGAAATTAAATCTTTCAAAGAAAGGATGAGTGAAAAATGATTTGGTGTAATAAGAGATATCAAAAGTGATTTTCCTATTAATACCCAATTTTGATATTTGAATAATATGTGAAATCTCAGTTAGCCTCAAAGACTTACAGCAAACATATATTTCTTGCTTCTGAGATTGTTTACTGATATGAGTTTTGGGTGGATATTACAGTACTTTGCTGACTGTTCTACATAGAAAGAAGGAAGTCAGTTATTTTTCCTAAAATCTTATTTATGAAGTAGAATATTAAATCTACAATAAAGATTGAGGTTTGAGTATTCTCTACATTTTTTCAATAAGGCATTATAAGATTAAAAAAATCTTTATAGTCCTCTGTGTGTGTAATTGTGTGTGAGAGGGGCTGGGGACTGTGAGAGGACTGATGTTGGTACTGGGATGTTGGGATGTGAACTGATAGCTGTAACCACATAAAAGGTATCTCTCCATGCCTCTCCAGCATATTATAGTAAGTGTGAAAAAAGTTCTCGATAGAAGTTTAGAAGTATAGGAGCAATGATGCTCAGTGAGGGATTGGATTTCAGTAATTTTCCCACAAATCTTAGCATACCAGCAGCACAAACTGGAAGACTAATTGATGATGTGGAATCTCACTAGCTTTGCCTATGTGTCTAGGAGTTACTGACATTAAAAGTTAATTATTCCTAAAAGATAATTGAAAATTTATTTTGGTTTAATAAAAAGGCATCAAATGTCATTGTCTTATAAATATCCACTTTTGATATTTGAATAATATGTGCAATCTGACAGCCTCTTAGGTTTGTGGAGAATGTATATTTCCTCTACTTTCTGTTTCTTTTCCTTTAATTTTGATTTAAAATTGACCTCAGAGGAATAGGAAAGCTGTTCCTTGAAGGTACAAGTGAAGATAAAGATTCGCTACATGTTTGCTTTGTTTTTCATTCCCACCGTAAAAATTGTGCAAGTTACCTGCCAACAACACTTCCCCTAGAAGTTATTATATAGATTTGGAAATACTGGGAGTGTGAAATCTGATAATATTTTTTCAACCTCTAGGGCCACACATCTTTGTAATCTAAGTAATAACACATGGAAGCATTTTCCCTGAGTCAAAAGAGAACAGAAAAAAAAAGTGTGATAGAGAAGAAGGTTATTTATTCCTCACTTAAATTCATGCAAAATGTTAAGCTGCTTATCATGGGACCAAGGGACCAGTTTAATACTTCAGATTTGATTTGTTTGGTCAAAGTAGCATTTAAAGCTTTTTCTAATGGATAAAGCTCACAGTGGGCATAGACTCCACTTTACACATTCTCCATATCTTTCTGCTTTATCCTGCCCTTCACTGTCATTTATTTATTCCTTGCCTCCTTAGGCGTTGGAGATTAAAAATCCTGTTTCAGTCCACAATTTACATTGCTCCCTGTTCACAGGAGCACCCATAACTTCAGAAGAAGATGGTAAACCTGCTTCGATGCAGTTAGTTAGCAATGAACACACGTTAATGAACAGAAATGAGTCATCAATTTCTGATTATTCAAATTACATCAACGGTTCTATATTTTATTTTATGCTTTTAGGGATAGGAGGAAGAAGAGCTGTTCAACACGCAGTGGAACTTAAGTGTGTAAAAGACTTCTGATAGCACAAAGATCTCCTGATGTGAGCAAGAAATGAGAGGATTTCTAAGATTCTTTTGTCTACAGATTTCCATGATAAAATAAGATATATAAGAGCCAGATCAGGGTATCTCATAAATACTATTTGTGTTCTAGCTGCATTCACCACAGATTAGGCTATAGCTCCATACTTTTTTTAAAATAAAAAAAAAATTAAGCTCAGCAGAAAGCTTGGGAGCATAAGTACCATACAATTTGGATAATGCAACTGTCCTCCAAAATACCACATACTAAGGCAGGGAGGTACTGCCAGTACAGTTTCCCAACTGTCTTTTTTGGGAAGTAGCCAGCTGGTACTGGCAGATTATACAGGAAGGCTGGGGGCTCCAAATCGTTAGTCCCAAACCTCTCTTTCTGGTGAAGATAATTGTAGTGAAAGACGTGCACACACACACTGTTTCGGGAGATGTCTTCAGAATCCCAACAGCCAAACTGCTCTCTGTCTTGGAAATCTACCTCATCACAGCTACAATGTGAAATACTGCTTGAGGTATATCAGAATCCAGGAGTCACCATGGCAATGAAGATGCTTAACTCAAAGAGATTTTCTTGGATATCGAATTAGAACTCATGAGAAAATTTCCATGCTTATGGGCAGGAAGTCAGAAATAACAGATTTGTAAATAATATTTTCTTAGATAACCAGAGAGAATAGCTATTTTATTCCCAGTTTGACCCCAAGAAACCTGAAACATTAAGCTTAGAAAATCTTATCAACACACTTTAAAAAGACATAACTTGTATTTACCCATATTAGGGTCTAGTTCCTACAATATTACTCTCAACTGTACCAGGCAGTTTAGTCTATTTTTACCCCAAAATGTGCGTGACACTTTGAAAGTTTTCCTACTTCATGTTATTTATTTATTTATTTATTTATTTATTTATTTATTTATTTATTTATTTATTTTTGTTTTTCGAGACAGGGTTTCTCTGTGGCTTTGGAGCCTGTCCTGGAACTATCTTTGTAGACCAGGCTGGTCTCGAACTCACAGAGATCCGTCTGCCTCTGCCTCCGGAGTGCTGGGATTAAAGGCGTGCACCACCATCGCCCGGCAATGTTATTTATTTTTTAACTGTTTTCATAAATCTTACGTGGAACATATAGAATTTTATTATATCATATACAAAGCAAAATACTATCTTTACTTTCTGTAACACTATATACTTAAAATTTAACTAATTTTTCAATTTTATACTGCACATAACTGAATACAAATTTGATTCACTCCATGGTGCAGAATGTATGCCCTTATATTATTAGAAAATTCCTATTTGGCTATATTATCATTCAAGATAAAGTTCTTTTGTTTTGTTTTACAGAATAACAACCTCTTTACTTAATAGATATATGCATACGTACTTTCCACTGGATAGTGTTTTCACTGAACTTGGATTTTGTCAATTTTGCTATAATGTCTAGCAAGCAAATCCTACAGAACTTTTTATCTCTTCTTCTTGAGAGCTGGTCATATAGATGTGTACAATTACTTGTTTCTGTTGTTGGTACTGGATGATTTTGATGTTGTTGTTTTGTTTTTTTTTTTGTAGTTTCTGGGTATCACATCGTTCTGCGTCGAGTTCAATCATTTTAACAAATGAGCTATCTTTCCAACTCACAATGTTCATTATTTTCTGTAGAATGCTTATATTTCCACTAAGTAGTTCACTGTCTTCCAGGCAGTGATAGAATATTATGCCTCATATGATAAGGTTGTGAGACAAATATTAAAATCACAGTTCAAATACCATTTACAGTTAGGGAAAACTAAGAATTAGGTAAACATATCAAATCTAAATAATTCTCTAGATAATAAAAATATTATTGTCATAGTCATTACACATAGATATTAAGGTTTTTATATTCATTTTATATTATATTTATATAATATAATGATATATTAGTATCATTAGATACTAATAAATGAATAAGCAAATTCTTTCATCTTTTATTTATATGTAGTATTTTACCAAAATGCTTTATATGTTAAGAAATAAGACACAGAGTTTTAAAAGTACTGTTATAAAAGTGTTGTTTAAAGTATTTTTATTATCTTTCCATTATTTTGTTATTCTAAATTTTATATATCTGCCTTCAGTGTTGAGTCATCCAATTGTCAAGTCTAGTTTCTATAAGAGGGAGGAGTGCGGAGTGGGCATTCAGTATTATTGCTATCACATTCTATGAAGCTGATATTTTTTATATGGCTGCCTTCTTGATACTATAGAAAATAATGTTGTTTGGTTGTTTATGTAAATGTAGTTGACAAGAAAATCCAATCAGTTCCTTGTTTTTCTCTTGACTAGGAAAATTTTATTATGCAAAACATATGCTATTCCAATTTGCTTTTGAATTTTCATCAACCTGAAATGCAGCTTCAGAAAATAGAATTGTATGTCATCATGTTGCAGGCAGACCAGTCTCTCTCTATTTCCTGAGAACTGACACCATTAATATATGAAAGATGCATTTTATGAAATTCTAGACAGCTTATAAGACTATGGTTATTGCAGTCTGATAGAAGTATATTGAAATTCTAGTTTAGCAACTATCTACTGGCTTGATCTCAGACAAATCAGTTACAACTCCTTGGTATTCAAATTCTTATCTATAAAATGTAGTGGAAACTGTGAAGAGAAATGGGGTAGGATGTGCTAATTTAGCAACCTGGTTGCCATTTTACATAGACTATCACTAAATTTGGGCTCTTTGTTCTATTATAAAAGCAAAGAATCAAATAAGATGCAAAGACATTTACTGGGTTATGAAATAAATCTGTGAATTGAATTTATAGAAAACATAGAGCAATTAATGACCATTGTCAATTATAGTAAATACTTGGATGCTTTATAAATATCTTGTAACGTAAGCACAGTAGATGCAGGGTGAAACTATCACCCTGATTTTCAGAGGGCCAAGGTGAAACAACTGTCTCATGAAAGAGCACACAGGAACTCTGTAATCATTGGCTGTTCTATTCCTAAATCTTTACTTCCCATAATGAAAAATAATAAACACAAGTAGAGGGGCTGGAGAGATGGCTGAGAGGTTAAGAGCATTGCCTGCTCTTCCAAAGGTCCTGAGTTCAATTCCCAGCAACCACATGGTGGCTCACAACCATCTGTAATGAGGTCTGGTGCCCTCTTCTGACCTGCACTCATACACACAGACAGAATATTGTATACATAATAAATAAATAAATATTAAAAAAAAATAAACACAAGTAGAAATAAAATGAATATCCATNCCTACAGATAAGTAGATTCAATAAGAGAAAAAACATTTCTGTGCTCAATTTAACTTCATGAGAGGGTGAACTATTTGTTTACTCTTTTGAATAGATTGATGGGCTTTTCTTATTTTTGCTTTCTTATGTGACTATTAGTGTGGCTATCATTATTTTTATTAGCTATTAATAGAAAGAATTCACCTAGTCTAATGCTTTAGAGAAATGAACTACATTAAGTAACACAAAAGGTGTTGAAAATAAGTGTTCTTTAATGAATAATGACAAAACTTAAGTGTCTGATATATGCAAAATCTGAATAATGTACCTTAGGAAGTATAAAAATAGCTATGCAATACATATCTAAACTTAAGCCTGCATAAATTCAAGTTTTCATTTTCAACCATTTTGTAGAAAGGGTTGAAAGTCTTAAAACCTAAATTAACAATTTCTCTTTGGCTTACATTTATTGGATGTCACAATGCACAATGACATATTGAAATCTAGAAAGGAAGGCAAATCCAGAGTTAACTCTACTTGGAACAGCAGAGCACCCAGGAAGCTATTCAGAATAATGTGAGAGGAAGAATTTTAACTAGTATGAGCATGATAAAACTCTAAGCATCAATTTGGGTGTGGTTCAATTTTAAAAGTATGATTTCCAGGTGCCCTCTCTCTGTTTGTTTTGTCACTTAGTGAGAGTTGGAATAAATAATATTGAGGAACATATTCTGAGCCTTCCAAATAACAAATGTTTACTCTCCAGAGTAAAGAACTGTTGACCTTTATTGTCTGTCACAGAAATATGCATATATATATATATATATATATATATATATATATATATATCACCAAACGGGAAAAAAGAGGTCAACAATACAAAGATTAGAAGGGAGGGAGAAAATATACCACCTTAGAAATGTGTCACGTTCACAGTTTGTGTTAGCTTTGTGTCACTACAAGAGAATGCTGAAGGAAATTAGTTTTACAGAGAAGAAAATTGGCCAAGCTGTGATGGCACCTACCTTTTATCCCAACACTCAGGAGGCAGAGGCAGGTGGATCTTTGAGAGTTCAAGGCCAGTTTTTTTTTTTTTCTATAAAGTTTGTTTCAGTTCAGCCAGAGCAGTCATACAAGGAAACCCTTTTTGAAAAACAAAACAAAACAAAACAGAGGAAACAACAGCAAAAAGTAAAAGATAAAAAGGAAGATAATTGTATTTAACTAACATCTTGGAAAATAAGTTTGAAGAGCTCCATGGGCTTGAAATCTGGTGAGGATGACACATAGAAGGATGATGTGTTGAATCCAATTATTACGTCCCAAACTGGAGCAGCAAGTGAAGAAGACAATTCTTTAAGGACACACAGTGGCCTAAAAGATTTACCTCTCAAAAAAGTCTATAACACTTCTTAATATTTTATCCTGGGAAAGAAAACTTCTCCATATGGACTTTTTCCATTCACACCGTTATCTATATCACAGCACAAATGCGTGACAAGCTTTCTTATCTGACTTTCCTTGGACTTCCGCTTGGTAAATAATGAAAAGGAGACATTATTAATTATGAAAGCTTGGCCTTAGTTTAAACTTTTTTTTTTCAACAGACTCTTAAGACTCGTATTAGCCTACTTCTATTAATCTACCTTCTGTCTTGTACCTTAGTTATCTCTCCTCTATACCGTATGTCTGACTTGTTTTGCATCTCACAGGCATCTCTGTCTCTCTTTTTCTCAGAGACCTTTCTCTTACTGAAAGTTCCAGTTCTACCTGTTCACTTCTCTCCAGCTCATGGACATTTATCTCTTTGTCAAAATGATCAGATGGTGCCTTAGTCAGAAACACATCTTTACAGTGTAAACATATATTTTGCAACACAAATGTAAAGCATAAATCCACTGAGGGCTAACACAAAGAAATTACTTCAAGAATTTCTTATTGTGCATTTCAACACTAGGAAACATGCTCAAGTAAATATGTCTGTGCTTTGTAGATTAAAGCAACAACGGAACCATCTTCAGGACAGTAAATCTTTCAGAGAGTGATGGAGGGGCTCTCATTAAACTTACATCAACTAATAGAATTTTCAGAAGAGAAAATTGGGAATACTCACCAAGATGTGAGTGACATGATTGCTTGCTGACCTTTCACTCCCAAGAGCCTAATGCCAAGGGTATAATTCCTAGCCCTCCCCCTACTTTCTCAGCACCAGCATCACCACTGGGTCTTGCACCCATCTGTGGTTAGAATTACACTACTCGGCTTAAGTTCTCACTAGTTCACTGGCGGAAGAGTAAACTGGTGAGTGGATAAAAGCTGGACTTCCTTGACCCCCTGAATTCTGTTCCCCCAATTCCCATATTGTCAGCCAACCTCTCATCATCTTCATCCGAAAATCTCTTCTCCACAACTCTGATAGACTCCATATGCCCAGGTATAGTTTGTACCATTCAGAAGAATAGCTTAGATGCTCCAATCCGCAGACACTGATTCCAGGGGGAGACATTCCCATGGCCTCGGCCTCATCCACAGTCCCAGAAGCTTTTTTTTTTTTTTTTTAACTGAGGTCAGGTTGGTCCTTGGGACCCCAGAGAAAACACTACCCACCTCCCACTAACTCATTCATGTTAAAGAATTCCCAGCAGCTCCAGACTACAAACCCTCACCTGGGCTAAACATTTGAGTTTCCAATTTTGGAAGATGACTTTGACTTAACCAGAGGCCAGACTAGATCTAAGGACTGAATGCACCTAAAACCCCAGGAGAGAAACTTTAATGGACCTCAAGACCAGCCACTCACCAAATCACCAAAATCTTTGGCCACATAGGCCAGAAGACCAGAGAGGAAATAGAAACCAATGAACAAAATACCTATTTCATAAAGACAAATACAGGAATCAACACTTAGACCTATAATCATCCAAGTCCAGATGCCTAAATACTAGCATAAGAACACAATGACAGAAAGAATATGGTACCACCAGAACCATATCTTATAACAGTCACGTGGCAATTCAAGATCAATAGAAATGGGTTAAATTAAGATGCAAGGATTAGCCAATAAGAAGCTAGAACTAATGGGCCAAACAGTGATTTAATTAATATAGTTTTCTGTGTGGTTATTTCAGGGCTGAGCAGCTGGGAACAAACAAGCAGCCTCTTACATCTTATACCAATTAGAATGTCTAAGATCAAAACCACAAGTTACAACTCATCCTGGAGAGGATTAGAGCAAAGAGAGAACTTCTCTATTGCTGGCAGGAGTACAACGGAATGTCTATTTTGGAAAGCAATAGGGCAGTATATATGAAAATTGAGAATCCACCTAAAGATCCAGCGGTAATGCTTTTGGGCATATACCCAAAGGATGCTCAATTATACAACAAGGACAGTTGCTCAACTATGTTCATAGTAGCTTTATTTCTTAATATCCAGAATCTGGAAACAACCTAGCTTCCCCTCGCCATAAGAATGCATTAAAAATGTAGTACCTTCATGCAATGGAGTATTACTCAGCTGTAAAGACAATGATATCATAAATTCACATATAGATAGAACAGAAAATAATCATTCTGAGTGAGGTAATCCAGCACCAGAAGGTCAAACACGGCATATACTCACTTATAGGTTGATATTAGCTTTAAACTAAAGGATGGCCATGCTTCAATGAATGAACAGAGCCAGAGAGGCTAGGTAGCAAGGAGGGCTCAAGGGAAGACACATAGATCTCCCAGGAAGGGGAAAAGAAGAGATCTCCTGGGTTTACTGGTGGCAGGTGGAGGTGGGAAGTGAGAGATGGTGCTGGAAATGGACAGAGGGTGAGAGTACTGAAATAAATCACTGTAGATAGGGTGTGGCAGTTTGGGGTCAAGTATGTCAACGTAATTATGTTAACATATTCTGCTACATTCATAGATTGTTGATTACCCCAATTGTCATCACAGAACCATTCTCCAAATAATTGACAGAAACAGATATAGAGGCCCAGAAACAAACATCAGGCTGAGCTCAGAAAATTGTACTGAAGAGAGGAGCTAGGGTGTTAAAGGACATCACAAGAAACGCACAGGAACAACTAACCTGGGTTTTACAGGAGACTCTGAACTGACACTAGAGAGCCCAAATGGGACAGACCCAGGCCCTTTACATATATGTGACAGTTGTGTACCCTAGTATACTTGTGGGACTACTAACAGTGGGAACACGGGCTGTCCTTAAAGCTTTGGCTGACTATTGGGAACCTTCCCTTCTACTTGCATGCCTTCCCACCCTTAAAAAAGGGCGAAGAGATGAGTGGTACTATAACTTGATTTGCCATGCTTTGTTGCTATCCATGAGAAGCCTGCCACTTTCTGCACAGAAGAGTGGATTGCAATTGTAGGGAAGATTTAGAGGAGGGAATAGGAGCAAAGGAGGGAAGGGAAACTGCACACACAAAGACACATATGTATACATGTACATAAATATCTTTTTTTATCTTACATACATAAATATAATTTCTTAGACATAAGTGAATCTATATGTTTATACATATATGTATGGCAATTATTTTTACTTTTTTCCATTTGAACCAACTAAGTGGTCATTGAACTTTATGTTAAACTTTTTGTGACCTTTCCAAATTAGATCTGAAACTTTCCTTTGATAAATAAAACTTTCTTTGTATTGTTAAATTCTCTGACTGCTGTAGTTATGGGAAACTATCATATTTTCTATGGGTTCCATTAATTTTCATTTCCTGAGCTTAGTTTGTGTGTCTATTGAGTTGTACCTTAATGTAAGCTCTTCAAGTTACTTATTTTCCCAGGTGAGATTTCTCCTTTGATTCATTTTGTATGCTTTGTTCAGCTTGCTGGAGGCTTAAGACCCAACAGGAAGGTTACTGACTCGAGAGGGTTAGTTTCCAGAAGAGTGGAAACAGAGAAATAATGTCACAGGACTTCTGGAACAAATATCCTGAATATGGTTGTCCCCTATCTTTCTGAGTGACCCATGCTTTTTGCCTTTGGCTGGTGCCCTGGGACACATCTGGCATTCATCTGCACAGTAGAATAACTGAATTACCTACCTCCCTCTTTGGAGATCATGGTAATGACTTGGGTCATCATTTTTGAGGTAATTCATCACCTCCTGCTGTTTCAGCTGTTTCTTTGCACCTAATCCCAACAAAAGAGTATGACTGTGCACACATTTTAAACTATTGATTTTGTTTTTTAAAATAATTCTGTTTGCCACATTTGAAAGATTTTTCACAATTCATGATCCAGTTAAGTTTTTATATCCCAGTGAAATTGTCTACTTGCCTATTTTTACTATTTCTAGAAACTTGCCCTTGTACAGGTAAGCTTAACATATGCTTGCTCAGTTATTGCATAGAACTGGAGAGTTTGTTTCCTGGGGAAAAGTAAAGACTTTTGTGAATCTAAAAGGGGAGGTGACAGGAGATATTTTCTGTTATCTGGAGACAACTGTGCACAACTTAATCTGCACTCTGTCTAGACTGGGGGATTGCTGTCAGAATCAGCTACGAGAAAAGTAATACAATTACTTTAGCTTCTCTCAAAACTGCATCCATGCCTCGTGTAGTAAAATATGGTAACTTTTCAGTTCCAGAACATTCATTGAACAACTACAGGATACACCATGAAGGAAGAAAGGGTTTTTTGATCTTGTCTATCCAGTACTGTATGTACATTGTTTGACTACACTGTAAAAGAGAAAACATGTACATTGTTTGAACTGTTCATTCTATAAAATATATAATTAAAGAAGAAAGCATATTGCATTATATGTCTGACTCTTTGTTTCCTGACTAGTATAGATCAAGCATGAAAAGCAATTTGGCTGCTCACCTATCTGAGGCATTGCATATTATATTAATCTCAGGAAGTAATTCATTACCTAATTAGCCACACTGGGAGTATATTTCCAGTGCTTCCTACAACTCCAGGAGTAACAGCCACATTATAAGTCATAGAAGGAAATCTTTACAGGGAATATATAAAAAAAATGGTTTAGAGAATTTTTCCCCTTAAAAATAATGAAGATACAGAAAACGTTATTTTGATTTATTGTCACTTTTTTCTTTTTCTTTAAAACTTCAGACATGTGAATCTCTCACATAGCAGGGAAGCTAATAAGTTTAGAGCAAAAAAGTGAATCAAATGAAAGCATTCGAACCAAGAAAAAAATATTCTAAGCAAGACGAGAAGGGAAAAAAGGGGGGGGGGAAGGAAAATAAAGTGTTGCACATTTTTTGTGACCCAGCCTACAAACAATGTTCTATAATTCACACAGGATTTCTGAATGACAGGCACAACTGTGGTGAGCTCTTGTTCCAGCGCTATCTCATTTGGCAGACAAATTCTTAGTGTTGATGACAGGTTTTACTCCTTGGAGAGAAGGTCTAGTGCTTTGGAGAGACTCTTTGCCAAGAGGACTTGGTAGGACAATGGGCAGTATTTCTCTTAAGGGAGTTATCTCCTCTATTTAAAAATACATTAAGATTTCTGTTTGATTAACAAGCAGTATTTATTAACATGGGGCTAATGGGAAATACTTTAGCAAAATTAAGGGGAAACCACTTTGCAAAGAGTGTTATCTGTGCCTTGGAAGTGACTGGTGCTAAAGTAGTTAGAAGAAACAAATACAGTGACATAACCAATGGGGCATCTCAGCAGACCACTGACATCCTTGATTGAGAAAGAGATGCAACAAATAATGCTGTGGTACAGCAGGCGCATATCCTCATTGCACGCATCTTCTTTCACCATTCTTTGCAGCACAGTAGGTGGATATCTGATCATTTTTTGTAGTAGGAGGCCGCTTATTTGCTCCCAGCTGCTCAGCCCTCGAATAATCTCACAGAAACTGTATTAATTACAATGCTACTTGGCCTATTAGCTTATGCATATTTCTAGCTCACTCTTATCTCTTAAATTAACCCATTTCTATTATTTTACATTTTATTACGAGGCTCATGGCCTACCAGCAAGGTTCCAGCATGTTCGTCTCTGGTGGTAGCTCCATGGCTTCTCCCTGACCCCACCTTCCTTCTCCCAGCATCCAGTTTAGTTTTCCTTGTCTACCTCTATTCTGTCCAAGACAGTCCTTTATTAATCAATGGTATTCACAGCATACAGAGAGGAATCCCACATAAACTTCTGTTTTAAAGTATTTTTACATGGAAATTAGATTTTTGACATTCCCTTGGACTTGAGATCGTGAGTATGAATGGAGTATATTTCTTCTCAGCCTGCCTTTATTGTGTACCTTAACATCCTGAATGTGTTTTTAGGTGTGGTGGCCTGATTTTGAGATGATTTCCTGGACAAGGTGGAAGTTGTCAAGTGGGTTTTCCATGGGACAACGTAATGTGATGTGAAGGGATTCATATGTTTAAGAGTGGGCATCAACTCAGAATATCCAACTCATGAAATTTAGAAGACAACCATGGGTTGTGAAACAAGAATACTAAGATTTAGAATTGTAATGTGAGCTGGATTTTTCTACTCATCACTGCTCTGTATGATCAGAGTTTAAATGTATTTTCTTCAGAATACCTAATTTAGTGGCACTTTGGGAATGAGAAAAGACACTGATTGTCGATGACTTGTATGAAATTATCAAAAGAAAGCTGTTATCTACGAAGGGAACTGGAGTTAGTACAAAGCACCAGGTAGCATGAAAGCAAAGAAAATAAAAGTATAAAGCCTTGGCGGTCTGAAACAACCCTGTAAACACTACAGATCTAATGCAAACTATTGGAGAACAAGATCATTTTGGGGAAAGATACTGAGTTCTGATTTTCAAAAAGAGAATTCAATTGAATTTACATCAATTTTGAATCAAAGTATGACTTAATCATGCTGGAGACAAGGGAAAGAAACTGTGATTAAAATGGTGCTTCACTAATTGCAGATCTTGCTTTAAATTGGACGTGGCACACCACAGGATAATCAAATTAAAATTAAAAACACAATATATATGAAAAAATGGACAATCAGCAAATATTATATGTATTTTAAAAATTATCTTTCAATACATCTTCTTGTCCTCTTGAAATAAATTATGGGCATGCTTCAGACTTTCATTGCTAATTATATATTTAGTCTGAAGTATGTTTTAAAAAATATGCTTTTAGAAACTTAAAATCTCAAAGTTTGTCAAAGCTAAGAAAAATGTCAGATATATTGGATATTAGCATAAATATCTTTATTGAGTTTCAACCATTGCTTACACATAAGTATTTATTTTATCTTCACTAATTAATTAAAATTGGAAGCAAAACTGGATATTCTTTTCTTCCTTTTTTATTTATTTTTCCATTAAAAAAATTTACACTTCCTCCCCACCTCCCATTCCCTCTCACTCTCCCACTCACCCTCCTCCATCTCCTCCCTCCTTAAGAGAGGGCAGGGAACCCTGCCCTGTGGGAAGTCCAACCCCCCACCACACACACACACATCCAGTCCTAGGAAGGTTTGCATTCAAATAAACAAATAGACTAGGGTCTCAAAAACCCAGTGCATGCAGTAGAAACAAGTCCCAGTGCCTTTATCAATGGCTTCTCAGTCAGCCCCCACTTACAACCACATTCAGTCAGATTCGATTGCATGCTCATTCAGTCCTGGTCCAGGTGGATTTAGTGAGCTCCCATTAGAACAGGCACACTGTCTCAGTGGGTGGACCAACCCCTCGCAGTTCAGACTTCCTTGCTCATCTTCTCCCTCCTTCTTCTCTTCAACTGGAACTTGGGGGCTCAGTCCGTTGCTCTGATGAGGGACCTTGTCTCTATCTCCATCTGCTGCCGGACGAAGACTCTATGGTGATATTTGAGAAAATCATCAGTGTGATAATGGGGCAAGGCCAGTTCAGGCCCCCTCTAAATTTCTCAGGAAATTAGGAATCAATCTACCTCAGGATCCAGCAATACCACTCTTGGGAATATACCCAAGAGATGCCCAATTATACTACAAAAGCATTTGTTCAACTATCTTCATAGCAGCATTATTTGTAATTGCCAGATCCTAGAAACAACCAAGATGCCCCTCAATGGAAGAATGGATAAAGAAAGTGTGGAACATATACCCATTAGAGTACTACTCAGTGGTAAAAAATAATGACATTTTGAATTTTGCATGCAAATGGATGGAAACAGAAAACACTATCCTGAGTAAAATAACCCTGACCCAAAAAGATGAATATGGAATGTACTCACTCATTAGTGGACTCTAGCCATAAACAAAGGACATTAAGCCTATAGTTGACAAGCCTAGAGAAGCCAAATAAAAAGATCAACCCAAAGGAAAAAAA
>NW_026067988.1:2002415-2086623 GCF_014885135.2 Alexandromys fortis
ATTGCACTGATTTTTGAGAATTTTATACAGTGAAGAAATCAGGGAAGTATTAGGGGTTAAGTTAGGAGAGTAATAGAAAAGAGAATAGTAGAGTACAAGGAATCTAATATGAGGTGGAGAATGGAAAAGATGGTTGGTTTCAGAGTAAAGAACAGAGATAAAAATATATAAAAGAAGGGAAGAGATTTAAATTACTATAAGGATTCCTCGAAAGGTCACTAGAGTCATAATATTAACTACCTACCCAAAATAACTTACATGTAAGTCAGTATATATGTAGATCATTTTTTTCTATCTAGGCTGATAATACTCCACCTAAGAGACAAAGACCATTTAACAAAATCCCACAAACCGGACAATGGAAGTTCACTTTTGAGTTGTTGTTTAGAATTGTCTAAGGGACTCACAAAACATTGCAGTCTATTGCTATTGTTCTTAGTAACTCCAACGAGGTAGAAGATAAATCAGTATTCATGAAGACTGCATGACGTTCAGATACAGTATACAGAGGTCCATGATCTAGAATTGACATGAAGGGCTTCTCACTTAGGTTTAGATTTCATAGAACCAGAAGGTTGCCATGCAAAATTCCAAAGGCAGGAAACAATCAAGCACAACTTTGAGCACCAGTTTTGAAATCAAAATTTTCAAACACAAATTTTAAAAATTGTAAAATTTACTTTTTGAGTAACACTTTTTCCCACCATTGAAATGAAATAACAAAGTAAAGCATCATACAACTCTATGCAAATAGCTTCTTCACAAGTCCCGCATACTATAAATTTCAGTGAACTTCTATGTGTACAGAATAACTCTACTCTAGGCTTTGCCTCACCATAAGTTAGATCTCTCACATTGTCGTGAGCTCTTGTTCTTGAATTTACATAAAGTTTATATAGCTTTCTGCAAAACTATCAAGACATGAAAGATACATAACCACAATCACGACTGCAAAGTGGCCCAAAAGTATAATTTGCACACATGGACTCTGCAGACTATTGGGATCTGTTCTATAATTACTGTAGCATAATCTAAGAATTCTAGTTCTGCATTAGGCGTTTCCTACAAGCTTCTAGGCTGTGAGCAGTAAGACAGCTCAGTTTCTGATTACTACTACCAGGTGACTACCAGCATCATGACATAAGGATATATTATCCCGAGTGAGACTGAAAATATAACCATACAATAAGTTTCCTTTGAAACTGTGTCAGTAAATGTGAAGAAGAAAAAGTCCTTGGTGGGCGGGAAAAAAATGTCCCCTTTTTGTGTCATTTTGAGCCTTGTAGTATGTAAAAGACACATCTTCCCATCTGGACAAGAGACTGTCTATGTTCTCAACCTAGTTTTTGGGCCACTGCTGTGGCAAATGTGTTGGGCCATCATCTCAGTGCCTGTCAAAAGCAATAGGGAAGGAATAAGTGAAGACAGAAATACAGGGTTTTTCTAGGCTAGAGATGTATGATGAAATAATCAGAGACCCGTCTTTAAAGTCTACTCTTTTTTCTGATCTCAATTTATAAATAAGAGACATTCTTAGACATTGCATATTTACGTGCTCCTTTTGCTACTTCTGAATTGTAAACTTATGCAGTATTTAATCTGGGAGTACATAATAAAGAGAAAATCCTGGAGATTCATCACTGATAGATTTATCATGATGAAAGTTCCTGACAGGTCTACCTCTTTCTTTACCTTTCAGACTACTCTTCCATTTATTTAGTTAGAATGATAAAAGATTTCTATAGTGCTTAGCAAAAGAAATCTGGGCAATTATTTCTTGTCAGTCCTCTAAGAAGATCAAATAATTTACTTTTTTATCTTCTTACCACTAATATAACAGAATGACTCCAGGGAGAGACATTAAATAAATTAATACTCTTCTATTAATAATAGTTGCTGAAAGATATTTAAGAAGACACAATTTTATTCAAGCTTTTTATTGGTTCACTTAAGCATTTCCAGTTGAAAAAAAATAGATATAAGGTATTTAAATGTCTTGTCCACAATTCCATAGTAATTCAGTTTGGAATTGGTAGATTTGGCTCAACAGTGTTGTGTGGCAAAAATCAAACTTTTCTGGGATAGATACAATATACATGTCTCCTCCCCCAGATAGGGACCACACAACAAATCAAAGTATGGACATCACTAAAGTGCAATTTCATTTAGCGATGTGTTTAATTCGTGTGATTACAAGTATATGAGTGAGGGTTACTTATAGGAGAAGAAACGACTCAAAAACAGCTGTCAGCACAGGTGACAGCCCACACAGCTGGGAATCTAGACCGCACGTGACAGCTGCAAGCAGGCCAACAGCTTGGAGTATGTCCTTTCCAGGTGCCTCACATGATCTAAACTCATTCAAGGTTTCTATTCTGGTTTCTTTTTCACCTAGGCAGATGGTCTGGTCTACTTGAGATCTGATTAGTTTTAGGTGCTTCCTGAAACTATTTTGAGTTGTTTACATCACTGTTTTAAGAGCTTCCTTTCAGGGTGGAAAGTTTCAATCATGGAAGAAATTTACCCATTTTTTTTCTTATACTTTCTATACAGCCTTTCTAAGAATGAGATACATTACTAGTGAGCTAGCAAAGGTCATTTTAGCAACATTTAAATAAAGAATAACAAAAAAAAACAAACAGAAAAACCTATTGTGTGCACAAATATCCTTTATAATTGGTGCCATGATTAGATCAAGAAGTACTTATTCTTTATTTATAAGTCAACTGTAGCTTTATGCTGACAGCATTACTTAGAGAACATTTTTCCTCTTATTTTTCTGCCCTTAGCTTCGCTTTCACTTCATTTATCAGTGAATTTACTTAAAATATAGTACCTTTAAATCCTATGAAAGTATTTCTGAGTAAACTATTTTAAAGTAAATACTCCTGTATTCTAATGTGTTTATTGAGTTTATTGAGTTAATGAGTTTATTTTTTGAGTCTAAAAGTAGAACACCTTGAAAGTTTGGAAGATCCCTTTGAGTGTCACTAACATGACTGTTTTTGTTGCAGTTATTTACTTATGGAGTCAGTGCATATTATTCCAATCATTCATATTACTATTGCACACTGTTATTTATAACAAAAGCTATACAATTGCCTTGGGTGATCATTTTATGCTACTTTCTTTGTATAAATTGTAGACTGACTGAAATTATATTTCTTTGTTTTTATTTGGATTACTGATGCTTTTTCTTAAAAAATTATGCTTAGGAAAGCTTTAACAGCTCCATACAGATACACAAATGATCTAACTGAACATTTATTTACCAGGGCTGCGTTAAATTTTTGGTCAAAGAAGCTATATTATGCAAAATAAACTGATTAACTCTAGAATTTCTTTTAATGCTACATACATAATATTAAATAAATTTTGGTATAGCTTTAGGTTACTTTAGGGGCATACATATGTATATTACATATATGTAAACACACATATAAAATTGTTCTTTTCATATACTCTTAGTAACCTATTGCTATGAAGAGACACCAGGACCACAGAAACTCTTAACATTTAACTGCGGATTGCTTGTAGTTTCAGAGTCTCAGTCCATTATTACCAAGGTGGGGAGCATGGCAGCATGCAGGTAGATATGGTGCTAGAGACTTAGTAGAGAGCTTTACATCCAGATCTTCAGGGAGCAAAAGGAGAACTCCCTTGGCTTGAATTTTTGAAACCTCAGAGTGTAACCCCAGTCGCACACCTTCCATAGTCATACTTTAAATCTATTTTAAATAGTGCCACTCCCGAATGACTAAGCATTCTCTTGTTCAAAACACAATATATACATATAATAGTATATATTAATGGGCATGGATATAGATATAAGATAGTGCAAGTGAAAGCATATGGATGCTACAATTATAGTAGTGTTATGTGCATATATACATACATATACACAAGTAGCTACAAAGTATAGCTTGCAACAATTAACAGCTTTCTGTGAACAAAAATGAACACAAACACATGTAACTCTCTATAAACAAAAGAGAAGATCAGTTTCTTTCTCACCATCAATATGCTTAAGAAATTAATAGAAAATGATCCAATGCTCCTCAAGACTGGACGTATGGTTAGAAAACAGGAATAATAATCTTTTGTGTTTATTAATGTATTATGTGTATTAAAAACACTTCAGTTATACCTGTGATTCCTTTGATGGGAGCACTGAGCAGTGGTAATAGGTCTTTAGTTTTTGGTACTTTAGATGAGAACAGTTTTTAAAAGTCTCTTGGGTTTTTCCAGCATTAGAACAATGCTGCTGCTACCACAAATCATTAAGCGCAAACATTCAGTTTTGCTTTTCTTCCTCACAAAAGCAGGATGATTCTGGGGGAAAATGAAAAATTCTCGTATTTGAACATACCAAGGTGGATGTACATGAGCCAGGAGAGAACATTAATTATTTTTACTTTAATTATGTGTATTTGTGAAAGTAGGATGGGTGGAATGGGTATGTACGTGAATATGAGTGAAACTTCCCGTGGGGCCAGAGGTATCAAATCCCCTGTAAATGATATTGCCAAAACTGGGCACTAGGAAATATATTCAGATCATCAGTAAGAGAAATATACACTGTCAACCACTAATCCTTCCTCCCCCATTTCAACCATTTTGTAGCTAGGTCTGTTTCTCTTTATTTTATTTTTACTGCTTATTTTCATTAAAAGTAATTTTGGAATTTTAATATGTTTGATTAAGAGCATTTACAGAAAAATATCACTGGTTGTCTTTGGAGAAGATAGGAAAAGTAGATACATTTATTGAATTCATAGAGTCTATTGCTTAAATGTTTTGAGAGGTATGAACAGTGTCTATGTGTATTTGTGTGTTTGTGCATGTGTAGTCATCACATACACTGAATTTGTAGACGAGATTTAAAGTGGAAAATCTATATCAAAACAGCATACATCCTAAAGTGCTGAACTTATAAAATGAAGCATCTTATTCCTCTTACCAACTCTGTAGTTAGGAATAGGTACCATTATTATTAGTGTTATTGTTTGAAATTAATGAACTTTTGTGAGTGTGAAAACAGCAGTTTAAAAGAAAATACAAGGATACTTCACAATAAGAAAGTTTGAAGTCACTAATTATCTTTTAAGGCATTTTTATTAGCCATTAACTAAAATTCAATTTAGAGTTATGATGTGGGAATTCCTTCTGATTATGTGTTGCTTTTATTGACTAATGAAAAAAGCTGTTTTGGCCAATGGCGCCAGAGGGGAAATCCAAGAAGAGATATAGAAAGAAAATAGGCAGAGTCAAGGAGATACCATGTAGCTGCCAAAGGAGGCAGATGCTGGAACTTTACCAGTAAGCCACAGCCTAGTGGTGATACACAGATTAATAGAAATGGGTTAATTTTAAGATGTAAGAGCTTGCCAATAAGAAGCCTAAGCTAATAAGTCAAACAGTGTTGTAATTAATATAGTTTCTGAGTGATTACTTAGGTCTGAGCAGCCATGAAATGAATGAGCAGTTCCTGTTTACAGAATTAGTTCAAAGTATGCGGCTGGGCTGTGATACATTTAACATACTATAAACTTGCAACACTGATGATCAACAGCTGGCTATTTGGGTAGGAAAATTATAGAATGTTTAGATACTTAGTTTTTTTTTTTTTTGTGCTGAGGGGTTAAGCCAATTATAGAAACATTCATGCTGTAACTACTATTGAAGAGTACTTTTTAAGACATTTATTAGTCAGATGACTCATCTAAAATGTGTAACTTCTCTGAATAATTATTAGTCAAGCTTATTTAACTTAATTAAATGACTGAATCATAGAAAACTTCATGTAGAAGTTTCAATTCCAGGTAGTTATTGTGAGTCAAAAAATAATGTTGGATAACAGTTGACCTCAGTTTGAAATGAAAAATAAAATGACAACAATAAAACATGGACCAGGAAAATTTTCAAGGTTAAATATATTTCAGCTCTGAGGTCTGATTTCCAAATTATACAAAGAACTCAAAAATATTGGTCATCAAAAGAACAAATAATCCAATAAAAAAATGGAGTACAGACCTAAACAGAGAAATCTCAATAGAGGAATCTAAAATGGCTGAAAGACACTTAAGAAAATGCTTAACATCCTTAGTCAACAGAGAAATGCAAATCAAAGCAACTCTGAGATTCTATCTTACACCTGTAAGAATGGCCAAGATCAAAAACACTGATGACAACTTATGCTGAAGAGGTTGTGGGGTAAAGGGAACACTTCTGCATTGCTGGTGGGAGTGCAAGCTGGTACAGCCGCTTTGGATGTCAGTGTTGCAATTTCTCAGAAAATTAGAAAACAATCTTTCTCAAGACCCAGTAGTACCACTTTTGGGTATATATCCAAAGGATGCTCAATCGTGCCACAAGGACATGTGCTCAACTATGTCCATAGCAGCATTGTTTGTCATAGCCAGAACCTGGGAAAAAACCTATGTGCCCTTAGACTGAAGAATGGATAATGAAAATGTGGTCCATTTACACAGTGGAGTACTACACAGCAGAAAAAAAATAACGACACTTTGAAATTTGCAGGCAAATGAATGGAGCTAGAAAACATCATATTGAGTGAGGTAACCCAGACACAGAAAGACAAATATCTTATGTACTCACTCATAAGTGGTTTTTAAACATAAAACAAAGAAAACCAACCTACAAATCACAATCCCAGAGAACCTAGACAACAATGAGGACCCTAAGAGAGACATACATGAACAATGGCACTGGGTTTTGATACTACTGCATGTATTGGCTTTGTGGGAGACTAGGCTGTTTGCATGTTCACCTTACTAGACCTGGAAGGAGGTGGGAGATCCTTGAACTTCCCACAGGGCAGGGAACCCTGACTCCTCTTCGGGCTGATGAGGGAGGGGGAGTTGTTTGGGGAAGGGGAAGGGAAATGGGAGGTGGTGGCGGGGAGGAGGCAGAAATCTTTAATAAATAAAAAAAAAAGATATTTCAGCTCTAGGAGTTATATATTCAGGGATGGTTTACTCTTTGTAATACTAAGGGAGGTGAAGCTTGTCCTGGTATATGTAGTCTTTAGTGAGCATATCTTATTCTAGTTTATGGAATTATCTTCCCCATATCTTCTTCATCTTTCTCCAGCATGTTATTATAGAAAAATTCTTCCAAATTTCCCTGCCCTAAGAGAACCAGATGGGAGTCTCATCATTGAACATTTGCTCTGTAAAAAGACACCCTATTAATTGAAAGAGTTAAAGGGAGCCACAAGAGATGGTCATTAAGACAACCACCGCTGGGACTAAAATCAGATATTTGGGTCCTTTGTGTAGCCCTATGTATTTAGACTAAGGGACTTTTTGAGGAAAAACCTACATTCTGGCATCTTGTTCTGTAGCTGCATTAGGAGGTCTGCACAAACAGGCAGTTTAATAGAAGGTAAGACTAATTGAGAAGGGTTTACAGGTGTGTGTGTGTATTATTCTCAGGTAGAACTTTACTACAAAAAGAACCTCTCTAATTTCCTAGTCCAAAAAGAAGAATAGATCATTCAATTCAATGTAATTTCCTTTTAAATTTATATATTTAAGCTTTTTATTTTACTTAAAGCCTTATATATCATTACATTCAGTGCTCACTGCAATTTTAGATAAAATAAAAGTTGTAGCTGTAATTCCAAAATCAAATCTCTAAATTTCAAGATTTTTAACTTAAAATGGGTGTCTCATCAATTGAAGAGAATTCTTGAAGAAAATAGTTGGAAAACACTTCAGGGGAGCTTTATGTACATGACAATTTAAGATTCTTGTTTGCTTCTATTTTGCACCCTAGTCTCTAGGGAATACAACCAGATTGTGTCAGAGTGGAGATAAAATTTGGAACAATGTGTGGAATCTTTTTATTGTTAAATTTAGAAATGACACTATTTTTTTCCACTCAAGACCTTCTGTACAAAACTAGTCACAATCAATGCCACAAACTGGTCGTTTCCACCTTATTACTGTGACAGAAGACACCTCTTTTCGTTCACTGTAGCTAATTTAATAGTCGACCATCTCAGGCTGTGCACAGTGACTACTCTATAGTGGTTTGAAGGAAAAATGTATTTCCCTGGTCTCTCAGGTATTTGAATGACTGGCTCCCATTTGGGGGTGTTGTTTGGAGGTGGGGTTGGGGTTTAGAAGATGTAACTTTCCAGGAAGAGGTAAGTCACTGTAGACATGATTTGATAGGTTAAATGTGTGAACCATTTTGATTATTCTATTTATATTTCCTGTTTGGAGTTAAAATATGTAGCTTCCAGCTGTGCTGGTCTCCATGCCTAGTGGTCACCGCAATAGTTCTCTGCTAAGACTGATGCACTTATCCCTGCGGAACTCTAACCAACCCGTGCCCCCCTCAAACCCTGTCTTCTGTGTTCATCCTTGGTCACTGTGTTTTATAACAATCATGGACATTTAACTGACACAACCTGTTTCTGCATTCCGGAAGGTTTGCTCCTTCCACCTTCAGTATTATGTTGGGCTCCAGTCTCAGGGAGACACTTTATTTTCTACTCTTCCCTGTGACAACTGCAAGAGATTTTGGAAAACTACATAGTTTTAGATATAGGACTTTGTGATATGTTCTTCGTTGACCCTTATTTCTTGATCTGATGGAATTAAACTAATTAAACACTAGTAATAGTAAGACAATAGGAAAATGTTTCCTATAATTTTCTTGGTTAATCGCTATTCAGATATTTGATTAAGTCTAAAACTGCACTTCAAAACTTCCTTAGTAGTTACAAGACGACATTTTAACCCATTTGAGCTGCTGTATATGTCTTATTTTATTTATTCTATATTGAGCCTGACAAAAAAAATATAAGGGGAGATCTGTTTGTGTTGATTGCTCCAACATCACCAATAGAGTTCAACCTCAGTTAGAAGTCCCCATTCAGCTGGCTGGGTGGACTAGAGATTTTTCTGACCAACTTTGAGAGCAAGAAGGACACAAACAGAGGAGAAGGTAGAGGGGCCAAGGGATTGCCGGGTCCTTTTGATCCAGCAAGTGGAGAGGGGCAGGGTCATGTCTCAGTTGCTCTATGAACCTTTCAGGGTTTTCCCTAATATTCATCCCTGGGCTTTATTTTTAATAAAACTATTTTAAAAATCACAATATCTGGCACCCAACGACGTGGTGACATCACGCTACTGCACTTTCCTGCATGTCCCTGTGCCACCATGAGTCATCAGGTTTTCACACCAAGGGCTTTTTCCTGTTTTGGTCTGCACAGCCACCTGCTCGATCTTTAACAACCTGAGTCAGCTGCTCATTTCTGGCACCATCATTCAGATAGCTATATACCGCCAATGAAGCATCCTAGCCAAGCAAGCAGGCTTCTGCACATTTTCCCTGTTTGTGCTGCTCCCTTACCCTCCCTGCATTGCCAGGCACATGTACTGGGCCAGAGTGAAGCAAACAAGGCACTACCTACCAGGACAGTCTAGAAAGGACATCACAAGTGTCAGGCTGAGCATAACTAGTCCAAGTGGCTGGCCGTCTTTCCGAACTTCCAACATGCTCCCCAACTGCCCAGGCCACGAATGGGGTTTTGTCTTTTTATACTGCTGCTACCTAGGTCAAAAGCTGCCAATGGGACTAGCCTTGCACACCCATGTTGAGCAGCTACAGATGGGCACCTCTAGCAACAAGTGGTGTAGTGCTGTCCCACATTGCTGCGTCCTAGCCTAGCTAGCTGGGTTTCTCGTAACAAATTCTCTACATGAATTCTTCAGGTAGTTCACACCCCCTACCTGCACAGTGCAGCACACTAGCACAGATAGCTCAGGGCACACAGCTGCCTCCAGCACCACCAATGGCACCTCCACCTAGGCCCAGAGCTCACATGTACCTGTCTGGCTCCTAAACTTCCAGGTTCAGAACCAGAGCTGTTGGTTGCTTTTTTGATGGAGGAAAGTCTTCTGTTTTGTGTTAATTTCATTGGTTAAATAAAGAGACTGCCTTGGCCCTGATAGGACAAAAAATTAGGTAGGTGGAGTAGACAGACAGAATGCTGGGAGAAAGAAGCCGAGTCAGGCAGTCGCCATGATTCTCCCACTCCAGACAGATGCAGGTTAAGATTTTTCCTGGTAAGCCAGCTCGTTGTGCTACACAGAATATTAGAAATGGGTTAGATCAATATGTAAGAGCTAGCCAATAAGAGGCAGGAACTAATAGGCCAGGCAGTGTTTAAAAGAATACAGTTTCTGTGTAATTATTTTGGGTAAAGCTAGCTGGGTGGCAGGAAGTGGCCCACCACAGCTCCTTACTACACTTTTGCACTCAACTTTCCTTTATTAACAGCTCCTCTCTTGCCTAGGGGCCACACCTGTTCCTGCTGGCACAGTCCAACATCATCACCGAGCTGATAGCAGTCACTCAGTTCTGCCTACTTTCAGTGTCATCAGAGCTGGTAAGACACATGGGAGTTTTTAAATGAAGAATTGGGTTTTAAAATAAAAAGTAGGAAACTCTTTCCCGAGTTAAGAATTGCAGGTATCACAACGCAGGGACTTAGGACCTTGTTTACTGCTACTATGAAGATCTTGCAAATGGACAAAAATAATAAATGAGGTGATAAACAACTAAGTGGGGACTAGCAAAATTTTAATCATAATCATTATCAGTTTGATAATTCTAATTTTATCTTTAAAATGTAGTTTGATAACTGTGCCAAATATGATAATTTGACTGCAAAGGCTCAAGTTTCAGGACTTTCTACTGATAAGATACAAGCCCTAGGAAGATTCGTTAATGAAAATAAGAAAAATATTTAGACAGAAACATAGGAATTTAGAGCAGAACCTGCCACACCATTGCATTATGAAATTTAAGAAGAGCAACCCAAGGTTATTAGAATAACAACCTCAATTTATTAAGTATCATAAAGAATTACCACAGACAAGCAACTCCAAAACTATGCAGAGGCTAAATAGAATCCTGTCAAATATTACATTTGAAGAGATTTAAGGAAGCAATAGTTTCATACAGTTCGCATTCACCTCTTGTAAAGTAGATGTTAAATTCACAGACAACAAGGAAAAGAATAGTTCCACAAGACTTGAGAGATATAGTTACAGCACTATTGGAAGCTGGTCATCAGTTACAATTGAAAACATGATGGAGGGAGGAAGCTAGGGTCATATAACAATGCAGTAGGTCTAGAGGTAATGAAATTTCTCAACACCAGTTTCTTGGTGATGGCAAGTATGCTGATTTGCAAAAACAGTCTATATTTGATGATCATACCTTGGTTCTGTGCTGCACAGGATCTTTGAATCTTGGGACAGGGTTGAAGGTTTAGGAAAGATGCCTGGATCATTTAACAAACTTATACAAGGTCCAAAGGAAGCCTTCACAGATTTATTTTTTAAAAGATTGACTTCAGTTGTATATAGAATGATATCAAAATCATAATGTAGATAAGTATTACTTAAATTTTTGGCTTTTGAAAATGGTAATTCACAATGCAAGAGGGTTACTAGGCTTCTAAAGACAAGATCAGCATCTATAGGTGAATGGATTCAAAATACAGTCTGTATTGGAGCTCATAGTCATTATCATACTTGAATAGGAGACGTAATTTCCAAAAACTTTAATAAAAATCAAAAGGCCAAATGTTTTAATTGTTGTACAGAACGTCATCTAAAAAGAGATCATAGGCAGGGTGATTCTAGAAACAATGCCTTTTTTCTAGATATAATCCAAACAGAAGGCCCCAACCTTCTTAAGTATTCAAAGGTATTGTTGCACAGGGCAACATTGAACTAATGCATTTAGATCAACAAGGGGCAGGTAAGGAAATGCTTTGCCTTGGGAAATGCCTTAGGGGGTCGCTTACAAGCCTCATTGTCAAATTTGTTTCAATTATTCCCTGGCAACATGGGGGAAGCTCCTCCACAACCACAACTAAAAAAAAAACAATGCCTATTCTTAAAAATCATACTTCTCTGGATGACAGAACAGCATCAGTGGATAAAAAAAAATTCAGGGATAGCATAAAACACATATTTTGCAAACTTCTTTTAATGGACAAAGACAAAAGCTAAAATATGTGCATAAATATAATTGGAATTGAATATTTAGTTGACACATGTTCAGATGTAACAATCATTTAACCAAATCTCACCAGTCTTCACTTTCAGATTGGCCTCTTTAGGAGGTAAGAGTTTAACTTCTGGGTATTGAAACTTTACCTTAGGTAAAATAAAATGCAAAATGTGTTGAGTTTATAAACCCAGAGGGACAGTTAAGAAAATCAAAAACATATGGGGCTAATTTATGTGGACATGATTTGTTACAGCAACGTAAAACACAGAATTTTAGAAACAAAGCATAGAATAATGAATGCTTCTGAGAGAAAGATTAAAAGATATTTTCATGAAAAGTCGGTGTTGTACATAAGCAAGAATCAACAGCTGTGATCTTTCAAAGGCACCAACAGCCCTAATTTTGAAATGGTTAACTTAAAACCTGTCAGGTTTTAACAATGACAGCTGACTTCAGAAAAATTATAGGCACTAGAATAGCAGGTACAGGAGCAGATAAATGCTCAACATTTTTAAGAACCAACCAGTCCTTGTAATTCTCCTATACTTGTCTTTAAATAGAAATCTGGAAAATGGAGAATGTTAACAGATATAAGAGCCATAAATAAGATGATTCAGCAAATGATCTCTTTAAAGCCTGGAATTCCCTTGCCTTTTCTATTATTGAAAGGATGGTCTATTATAGTGATTGATTTAAAAGATTGCTCTTTTACTATACCTTTTCAAGGAGATGATAGTGAAAAATTTGCTCTCATGTGCCCTATTTATAATAATTCTCAGTATGTTAAAAAGTATCAGTGAAAAATTCATCCACAACGGATTTTAAGTAGCCCCATCTTGTGTCAATACTTTGTACAATACTCATTGTAAATAGCTCATAAGCAGTTCCATCAATCTATAATTTCCCATTATATGGAGTACATCTTACTAGCTGATAAATAATCAGAAACTTTAGAAAAGTGTTTAAAGAAGTAAAAAAAAAGTTTCCTTTGCCTTGTTATGGATTAAAAAATACTCCCGCAAAAAAAAAAATGCAGAGAAGAGATCTTATTAGTTTCCTAGAATATATAACAGGTTTAAAAAAGACTCAACAACAGATAATAGAAATCAAGAGGGATCAAGTATGAACTCAAAATGAATTTTAAACATTACTGGGAGATAGTAACTGGTTATTCTCCACAAATGGATTGATAACTCAAGAACTAAGAAATTCATTTCAATCCTTGCAAGGTGACAAGAACTTAAATAATTCATGAAAATTATTACCTGAGGCTGAGGAAGAATATACTTTGATTAAATAAAAAAAAAACTATGGAATACACCTGTGGTCTGGTTGGTTCCAGAGCATGGTTGTATCCTACTCATTCTATCCACTATGAATTATCGTACATAGTTTTCAAGTTCTGGAACTTACATTTTTAAATTATTACATAGGTATAATACAGTAAGCAAGAAATAGAAACATATAATACAGTATAACAAAGATAACCTTAAATTTGTGTCAGCACTCAAAAGCATCTTAAGAGTAGAAAGTTTTATACAGTATAACAAAAAATAACCTTATATTTTTATCACTATGCGAAAGTAACACAAACAAGAGATGAAATATATAGGGTATTTTTAATAACATTAACCTTAAATTTTATCATATTCAAAAATTCATAACAACATTTGAGAATAATAGTTGCTTTTAAGCTTAAAGTAGATATAGTTATATTTGCCCTCTTATCATTCCTAAACCCCCCTTTTTTTCTTTTCAGGAAGAGATCTGTGAATCTAAGCTCCCCTCTTTAAGTTCCTCCCTGACCATGACAAATAACAACAATTTTTTTCAGTTGCACTGAAACACTTTATTTCTTTATTAAAATTTTAAAAACAATCTTTTTTATTTAATATATTTATAGCATTTTATACTCCGTCCTCTCCTCCCATTCCCTATATCTTCCCCCACACCTTTGCCCTTATCTACTCCTCAGGGTGGTCAAGGTTTCCCAAGTGGAGTCAGTAATGTCTGACACATCACTTCAGAGGCAGGACCGAGGCCCTCCCCCTATATCTAAGCTGAGCAATGGGTTTCAAAATTTAAGTTTAAGCACTAGGGATAGATCCTGGTCCCACTTCCTGTGTCCCCACAGAATTTGCAATCCACACAACTGTCACCCACATTCAGTGGACCTAGTTTGATCCTATGCAGATTCCCCTGCTATTAGTCCATAGTTGGTGAGATCTCACTAACTCAGGTCAGGTGTTTCTGTGTGTATCCCCATTATGTTCATGAACCTTTGCTCATAACCTCCATAATCCACCTATCAACCAAAAACTATTTACTTCATGTCTTAGGAATGTATTCACCCTATGTTTTGGAAATGTGGGTGTTATGACCTTAAAATTACTTTCTGCTGTAAGGGAGTGGTGCATCTTTAGGGGATTTTGAGAAAATTAAGACAATGGTCAAGTCCTAGAACAAGATATTTTCCTGACTCAGTGTGATGGAAAATTCAAGGCTTATATGAAGTGTTGACTGCAGTAGTGTATGTGGCTGGACTATCTTACCTAACTACTTTGAAATCGTCTTGAGTTTGTAATCCAGAGTTGATAATTTTGTGGTGTTTGACAGTTTAGTGGCATTACCACAGTCCAACATTGTGGTTTTGGGGCCCCATTATCTTTTTAAAAATGTCAATGGTTGCTATTAGGAATGCCATGGATCATTGCTGAAAACGTAAACATTTTAAATGTCATATGCAACAGCTTTCTGAGAGATTAAAGAACTATAATGTATTAAATATACACAGGCTTAAATCATAATTACCTGTTTTGGACTCGAGCCTAAAATCACATATGGAAACAGATAAAGAATAATCTAGAATTTGTTAGTATTTTGCATGACCATTAATATCACAAGAGAAAGTTTATAGATATGGCAATCAAAGAATTCACAATAGAATATTAGCAATAATTATATGTTATAGCTAGTTTATACTAAATTTTATTTATTCAATTACTAAAGGTGTTGCTGGTCATATTTTTTGAAGATTGATCATCCATGTAAAATTTTCCTCTATTACTGAAAATATTTTAACTTGTAGTTTTGATTTTTTTCATTTGTTTGCTTTAATGGTTATAATAGGTTTAAGATTATTATTTTATTACAGAAGGTATTTGAGAGGGAGACAAAATTTTTATAATAGTTAAAATATAGTTAAAAATAATGGTTTCTATGTCTTGATAACTATTAAAAAATTTTCTAGTGTATGTAGATTTTGATATTGAAAGAAAACATCATGTAATAGAAGTAGTCTCCTTTTTTGTATAGTGTTGCTACTCTTTTACTGATATAAATAAACTTTTGGGTTTTTTAAAATTAATATTTGGTTTAGGTCTAGTATCTTTTGTAAATATTTATTTTGAATGTTTGCAAGTTCAATTTTTATTATACTTCATATTTTTCTTGAAAGCAATTAAGAATAATTATCTATTTTGCATGTGAGTAAATTTTAGCACCTTTATTGATTGCATAAATTAGCTTTGGGTTTCTTTTCTCTTAATAGTTGCAATTTCTATGTCATGATTCACTCCAACTCTGAATACCAAAATGAAAGAAAAGAAAACATTTTTTTTTTTTAGCAGATATTTTAGGTCAGGCATGGTGACATAATTTCAGCAGTTGGGAGACGGAGGCAGGAAGATCTCTGTTAGTGCCAAGCAAGCCTATATAGTGAATTCCAGGAAAGCTAGAGGTAAATGTTATACCCTGTCACAAAAAGAAAAAAAAAAAAAAAGATTTCATTGTAGCAGAGGTTACCTTTGAATTCCACAGGTATCCAGCATTGACCTTGAATTCCTGTTCTTCCTTACTCTGCCCCTTAAGACCAGGGATTACAAGCCTTCTGTTACCAACAATAGACATAGTTTAGGTTAGTTTTCAGTTTTAATATTATTTTCCAGTAAAACAATTGATAATTACTAAAATTAAAATTTGTGTAGCTACTTTTCTATTAAACATTTTTGCCTCTGAACATGGATTTTCACTAATATTTCCACAGTATTGAAAATATTTTCTCTGTTGAGGTTTGATTTCAGAATACATGTGTAAATACTGTCTGTTTCTTAGCTCAATTTATGATTTATTTTAATCAATTACTAAAACACTTAAAGATTTGCTTACTTATTTTCAATTTTAAATATTTTAAACATCTCTTGGTAATTAATGTATCAACTCTATAAGTGGGTTCTCACTTATAGAGCAATTTTTAAATATATATTAACTATGCTAGTTTACTTGGATTTGTCCAGTACTCTCATTAAAGTATTAACTGGGCAACTGGCCAGAAACTTACATTGGATTATTTAATTATCACAGTTGCTAAAGGAATTAGATAATATATTGCTATTTTTTACTTAAAACTTCATCCTCAAGATATGTTATCTGACAGTGTAAAAACCCAAAACACAACCCTCTGAACTTAAACATCTAAACTTATAATTCTTAAACTTTATGAATAAGAATATGTCTAAACTAGATATTATAGACTAAGAAGAGTGCTCAGCTGATTGCTCTTTGGGCTGACGAGGGATGGGAACTTGATTGGGGGAGGAGGAGGGAAATGGGAGGCAGTGGCGGGGAAGAGACAGAAATCTTTAATAAATAAATAAATTAAAAAAATGGAAATAATGAATGCTTGATCTCAGAACTAAGCCATATATTCTGATAAGTATGTTTTATCCTGGAGCTCAGAAACATGTTGGTAATTTGTTTCTTCTAAATGAAACTAAGAAACAATAATAAGTTTGAAAAACTGTTGGGATTGTAAATATCTTTTTAAACCTCAGCTAAGATTCTTTTGTTCTCTAATGCCCTTTTTCATACAGTCAGAGAAATAATTGCTTTTATAGACTACTCTTCTGAGGATTTCCTCTGCCTATAGACTGGCATCAACGGATGACTGTCTGCAGGCACTTGCCTGTGGAAAGCTTTTGAATGTCAATGTAAATGAGGGCAACTTTCTCAAATGTAGAAGTTTACTGGCATGATCCTTCCAGGCACAGGTATATTTTAAGATAGGAGAGCTACACATTGTGTAAGTAAGTTGAAGTTCATGGTTGCAAGGAAATAGTTTTCAAACTCGATAAAGTTTGCTTTATAGTTTCTTTATAGAAAGCATCATACAAACAATCTTACTAGGAAAATGAAAATGTGATAAATTATTGCTTTGATTTTTAAAGAAGTCGCATATTAAAAAAATAGTTTTCTCTTTTGTAACATATTTTGACCAAGGTGAATAAGAAAATTTGAAACAATAGTCACAATAATTACTAGACTGTGCTAAATATTGGACTTTTGAAGTTCAGCAATTGTTTAAAAGTTATTTTGGATATGTCCATTTTGTTGAAAAATATTTTTAAAAAATTCTAGGAACAGAATTCCAAACTGGCATCACTTGCATTTCCTTCATCTGTTCCTTTCCATCTTCCAAAGAAAAAGCACACATTTCTAATAACTTAGGACCCAGCCACCTGCCCTTCTAATAAGTGTTTTCTTCTTCACAAGTTAAATGATGTGCTAATTAGCTGTTAAATTTTAGGGTAGGAGGTTGACAAACCGAAATGATAATGTGTCATAGTGAAAAAATACATAATTTTTTCTTGTCTATTTGCATTCATTTTGACTATTCCTGATGGGACAAAATTGAGTGAAATTGTTTTGTTAAGAAGAAACATTGTCTCCTTTCAGATAACTATTTGTATGAAGGTCTATGAAACAGAGGCAAAGTCTCAATGAAATTGTCTCCACTATATTTGAAGAAAATCAATACCAGGGCCAAATATATGGTAGAAAAATAGAGAATTTTACCAATTCTCAATCAATTTTGAAGAATTATTTCTTTTTAAATCTGAAATTTCACTTTAAAGTGGTATCTTATTAAATCACAGACTTTACCCTTTCATATCAAAGTAATGAAGAGGTCTTCAGTTTCCTGTCCTCAACCACAGCCTTGTACTTCATACAGGCTGTGCACAATGGTATAGGGAGCATTCAGGAGTTTAATTAGAGCAAGCAAGGATGCAAGAATACATTCATTAGTGAAACAGAAGCCTAAGAAGAGTAGTAATGTTCCTTAGCCTGCCTCAAATGAGGCTTATTTTCCTCTTCTCTCTGCTTCTTTTCCTTAACTCTTCCCCCGGAATAAATGTCTCTAAGGAAAGAATATAATCTTGAAACTTCATTGCATCTAGCACTTATATGTTTAGGTGTTAAATACCCCTGAAGTTGAAATGTTAATTAGGAGGAAGGGTAACAGTGGTATATGTTAGCCTGGTGAGAAAGTCCTTAATGCAGTTTTGATCTGATCCAGCTATTGGACCATCACCATCTCCCATACTTTACATTCTGTTTTCAGGACCCTGAACTGATTCAACTAAGGCTAAGGTTTATTACTGTCTTTACATAATAAAAGCAAATTGAACATCTGGCTTAAGGGACCCAAGATAACTCACCTACTTTTCTGTATGTCAGTATGTCGTGTATTTTTTCATATTGTAGATCATTCAATATCAGAATTAACCTCTTGCCTAACATAAGGAAAGAAAATCACTATGGCATTATATTTCTTTAGAGATATTGAAGGAAATATGCATTATGATCAATACATTACTAACAACCTATTTAAAAAACTGTAAAGATTTCACAGTTAGGATACTTTGTTACAAAGGAAGACTTTGACAAAAAACTTTAATTTGGATTTTACATGCCCTCCAAAATTCATAATTAAATGCTTGGACTATAGTTAGTGCCACTGTTGTGCAATGGTTTTGTTTTACAAAACACACACATCTACTCAACCCAGACAGGGATCCTATGGGCAACCAAAGCACAGATACCACTGAAGTCCAAATTGGTAAACCAGTTATTTTCTATTGTTTACGATCATAAATATTAACGAGTTGGTACTTACAGGTGAATAAATGACTCAAAGACAACTGCATTACCAAGGCCCACACCAGCATGGCTGACAGCAAATGGAAGGCTAGAAACCTGGAGGACATTGTATAGTCTGCAGGCAGTTCCAGAGGTTGGAGAGTATCTGTCTCTGCTCTGCTCTAAATCTTTTCAATGATCAGCTAGTTTCTGTTTCTTCTAGACAGCTAATCTGTACTCAGAGTCTTCACTGCAGCTCACCTTGATTAATAATTTTTTTAGAAACTCTGTCCATCTGACAGGCATACTCAACTCTGATTGTTTACTCTGACAGGGAGGGACTGAGTGAATCTGCTCAGGTGCAGGGACTTCCTGAGGCGATTTTGAATTGTTTACCTCCCTACTTAAGGAACTTCCCTGCAGGATGGAAGGATTCAATCTCTGAGGAAACTTATACAACAAGTGGCAGGAGACTAAAAACTGGAGACTACTTAGAAGAATTAAATTTCTGGATGTGCGCTCTTCCAGGGCATAATAAGGGTTTAGACCCATCCTACCCCAGTGCCCTTAGTAGGCCAATATAAGGATATCATCTTTGCTCCACCACAATGCTACCTAAATGCATGATGTTCAATATAACTTTCCACTCATAAAAACTGGAACTAATTGACTCTGACTAAAGTTTCTGAAATACTGAGGCAAAATAATTATTTACTCCTCTTTCATTGTTTTCAGATACTTTGTGATAACAACAAACACTGAGTAAACCCCCCAAATCTATTTTCTTTTATCTTCTTTTTAGTGTGTGTATGTGTGTAAGTATCTGGGTAAATGTTCAATAAAGAAAAAAATAATGTCACATTGAAATTGAAAACAAGAATATACCTGTAAAAGTTATGTGCATGTATAAAGCTGAAATTAATTTTAGAATCCTTATAAAATAAATTTACAGTAATTGGAAGAGATTTTTCAGAAAATAAATGAAGCAGACAATTTCTTGACAGATGGAATACATAAAATCTAAACTCTGTATCAAAATTTATAAATGCCCAATATATTATTGTTGTTATTATTATTATCATGAAATAAAAATGGTTCAAAAATATAAATAGAAAGGAGACATCAAAATTCTTAAAAATAATTGATAATAGTGAGAAAAGAAAGCTGTAATTCAATCATGTGTTTTAAAATAGAAACTTTCAAAGAAAAAGAAACAATATCCACAAATTTTAAGTAAAGAAATTAGATAATAGAAAAGAATATAGGTTAGTGATTTAAACTGATTCACTGAAAATTTTAACCTACAGGTAAATTTGTAAAAATATTTAAGTCTGAACATAAAGTAAAGAAATCAGGGATGTATACATATACACATAGATGCAGGTACATATATACATAGAAGCATAGCCATTTAACTGAGAAGAGTGCTGTAAAGTGAAGCCAGGGAAAGCAAGCAGAAGACTATTAGAATAATGCAGTTGGAAGGCTCCAGAGAATTGTCACCAAAGACAAAAATGGAAGCACACACAGAAACACTGCTAGATAGTTCAAGGTGTTTACTACGTTGAGAACTTGTAATGTTTGTCAGGGTTACAAAGGAGGGATTACAGAGAGTAAAGAAAATGAGAGCAGATGCATAGATGAAAAGGTAAAAGATCAAAACAAGTAGAAAAAGAATGTCAGTCAAGCAACATAATTTATGCACCATGAGTAAGCATATGGATCTGACGAGTTATTTATAATAGCTTGAAAATTTAATATTGATTGAAAAATTTATGACATAAATGAATCAGAGGGATTAATAGGACTGTTTTGAGATTCCTCCTTAAATATGCAAAACTGAAAATTCAGAACACAGAAGCCTGTCATTGAGAAATTTGCTTGTATCCTCCTGACAAACAGTAAGCAAACTGAGTCTCTACTTCTGGCACTAGAATCGGGAACAGGCTGGGCCAGCAGGACCTCTTTTGTCACTTATTTTAAATAGAACTTTAATACCAATAGTGCTGAGCAGAAATAGAAAGCAAATCACTTTACATTCTGTAAAATGGCAGTAATCTAGCCAGTGCAATAATGACTCTAATTATGAAATAATTATATATATAAAATCATTTCTCCAAGCAACATAAATAGAAAATGTATCAAAATAACTTTAAGAAAATGAGGACAATATCATTATTATCGCTATTACTATCAATCATTATAAGAAAATAGAAAAGAAAGTTTGTCCCTGTCCTCTGCTAAGAATACCCTGTCTTGAGATATTTGACCACTCTTTTCCAAGCTTGAGGTATCTACTAAATTGTCTCTTTCTTAGCAAGATCTTTATTTATCACCTAACACTCATATATAACACATTTTCTTCCTAGGCGCTGCTTACTTTCCATTGTTTCTTTGTTCCTATAACATGCTAAGCAAATGATTGCAGTTCAGGTTATCTGAGTCATATAATTGCTCTCACAAACTTAGAACAGTATTTGACAATCAACAGATATATGACTGAATAGATAAGAATTAGTTTATAAAAAAAATCACACGACATGGGCAAAACTACCGACTATAAACATTTCATATTTTACCAAATTAATTAGTAGATGAAGCAAAGCACATATTCATAAACATTCTATTTTCAACTTCTATTAGAAAGTATTTTAGGTAAGAAAGTAACAGATAAAATGGTCAGATACATAATGGCTATTATTATTAAATTAATGAGAAGGAGAGAACTTTGAGAAATAGTAAGATAAAATTTCCCCATAAGAGTTGTTCATGTTTTGCAAGGCAGAATGGTAAGTAAAGCAGAATAGTAATTCTTAAGTGAGATATTGGTGCTGATAAGGGTAGGGAAAATATAAAATACATGCATATAACTCCATAGATTCATTCAGGTAATCAATGAGTAACACTTTGAGTTGGAGAAGGGCTGATCTGGTAATCATACATTTACTAGAAGTTATGGCCATCATGAATATACCTGTATAAATAAAGATAGACAATGTTCCAGCGTATATCTCTAAGACAATGAAACATTTTTTGCTTATTATACTATAAAGCATATTACAGGTATACCACACAGTCCTATAGAGCAGACAGTTTTGAAGAGATCAAAAGAATATGTTAAATAAACAAAAAAGGAAGATAAAGACCCCAAAAAGTACATTTTATAATGTTTTATTAACTTTAAATTTTCTAAATGCTAATGAAAAAGAAAAAAACAGCTGCAGAGAGGCATTGGATAATAGAAAAAATTATGGAATTAAATCAGCCAGCATTCTTTGACTATATAGTGACCTCAGATGAAAACCAGGACATGAGTTACATTGGGGAAGGGGTTTTGCTTTTGCTTACATGAGAGAAGAAAAGTTATGTATACCATCAAAATTGATAAAGATTCGGTTTGAACAAGAGACACTTTTTAATTAGAAGAGATGATAATGCATTAAAGAGCATGGCTATTTAATTCAAATTAATCTACAAATCAAACACATGCTTTTCATTTGCTGAGAAATAACTAGCCAATAGAGAATCTCCCCAAAATCGGTGTTGGGGAAGGGTTTTGCTTTTGTCTTTTCAGGATAAGAAAGGTATTCAGCTAGAGAATCCAAGGACCACTGGGCAAATGAGACATCAGAAGAAAAAGGACAAATCATTGAGAAAAAATATTCTGATAAAAGAATAAACTGACTTATTGGTATATCACATTTCTAACAGGATAAAATTTCATAAATCTTCCCAAATGATAGTTTCTGCAGTTCTTTAAGACATACAATGCAAATGGTCTCCTTAGAGATCTAGTCCAATTAATGATTAAAGCTGACTTTGGAGTTAGAGTGTGGCTCTCTCCTTATCTAAACCCAAGCATGCTTATTGTCTGTTTATGACAGAAAAGCCACATAATAGAGTACAAAAGAAAAACTAATATTTAAGGACTATATTAGTGGTACTAATCTTAAATTTTTTTACTTTTAGACTGAATCTATAACAGATTTTCTTAAGGTATAAATATCATCTCAAATTTTGCAATATTAATATATATACACATATAAATATATATTAAACTTGTCATCACTATATTAATGGTCATATAGAGTACTAACTAATTCTAGATAAAGGTTTTGTCTACCTTCCTACTTTCAGGTTTGAGTCTCTATCAGTTTTCTGCACTAAACCAAAAGCACACATAACAACAACCTTTGAAGTCTCCAAAAGGAGAATGGGGCTCCATAATGATTTCTCCAGCGCTATGATAACACCACTAAGCTGAAAAACACCACCTAAATATCGGCTTCGAATGACAAACTACAGAACAATTTTGAGTTGCCTAGCTAAGATGGTCCAGCGTTGTAGACTACTTTAGCCAGGTTTCAGACAAGCCCTGCACTTTCCCATTAGACATAGACTGGACAACAAATAATACAAATACCTCTTCAAGGACTTGACAAATAAATTAATTTTTTTTTCTTTTCAGGATCCCCTAACATTGTCATCATCCCCAGACATCAGGAAGTAAATTTAAAAATAAAACAACCACATTCCCAAGAGGTGTGGTGGGTGGTTTTTGGTTGTTCAATGGGTTGTGGATATTTGTTACTATTTAGCAGGGTTGATGATAAGTTATTATTGATTACAATCATGGAAAAATCTGAACAATGGAGATTTTATTCCTAGTTGTTGTTTTGGAAAAAGAAAAGGGGGATATAAATACAATAGGATAAAAGTGTAGATTATTGAATCTATTCTGAAAAGAGAAAAGGAAGGTCATAGGTATCATAAGACAAAAAGGTAGATTATTGAATCTACTTAATAAAGCTAATTGTATTGTACTTTTTATATTGTACATATATTTTGTTTTGATACAAATTTGAGATTAATTCTGTTAAAATATACTGTACATACGCTTCTAATCTTTTCAAGTTATTGTGCATTTATAGCTCAATTAACAATGTAATGCAAGTTTTTTGTTCTTGAAAATTAGTACTATTAACTATTTAGAATAATAACTAAATGCAGATTAGTAATTAGCCACCTGTTACAATTAAAGTTGGACTTATATTAAGTATGTTTTCAAGGCCAAACAAAGATCTGTTTTAAACAGACAGGTCATCTTCAAACAATTTAGAACTCTACAGAATATCATATTTATGAGGTTTTAATACTTTAGTTTATTTTTTATGACAATGATATATGTCTGCTCCTGGCAGCACCAATCTACTTCAGAGAAGATGATAGGCTTCTAGGAATACCACATGGAATATACTTCCTTTGTGACAAAAGTAAGCCAGTGTGCAAGAGAGTGCTCTTGCCCTGATAGAGGATGGTATAATGTCCAATTGAACAAGCAGGACACAAAAGGGAGTGAGTACAAAACCTTGTCAAGACAAGGTGGAGCAGTCCTTCAAAAATTCCTCTTCGTAGAAAAGTCTGTTGAATATTCTAGGCCTGTAGAGCAAAGATGGATGACTTAGTGTTGCAGAGGAACTTTGGGTGTCCGACTAGGTAGCCCAGCAATTACTGTTATTTCTCATATAATTTTTGGAAATGGGTTGCATGCACTTCTTACATACTGTTAATATCATTTCCTTCTCAGGTCTCTGAGGGAGTTGAGGACTAGATAGTTGTAGTTTTGCTTGTTTACAGGACTCAGAAACTAAATTCCCTGAAGAAGTGTAAAGGGTATAAGATTGAGAGATACGAAAAGATAGTTCTGGATGGTAATACATGCTATGATAGAAATCAAATTAGATATAAGACTTTCGACCCACCAAGATAGGTTAAATAGTGGTGTATTTTCTCTGAATGTGTCAAATACAAATGGACTAGATATTATTGATGTACTTATTGCTTGTATATATTGTATATAATTATTGTACTTGTATATAATTTTTCTCACATTAGTTATAACCTTTTTTATTTTAGACAAAAGGGAAAATGTACTGATATTTTATTTGTATTTTATATAAAGTTTGCCTGAAGATTAGAATGCAAACAACGCCACTAGAGGACAGAGAGTGGTGGCACATTCCTTACATCCCAAGACTTGGATAACAGAGGCAGAGGTAGCTCTGTGAGTTCAAGGCTACCATGGGCTACACAAGATCTATCCAGAAACAGATCTAGATGTTAGTGGTTCACACCTTTAATCACAACACTTGGGATCCCACATCGTCAATCCCAGCACTAGTGAGTTGGAGACAAGAGTGATATGGCTGGGCATAGAGAGGAATGTAAAGGGGATGAGACAGGAACTCACTGGAGTATGCAGTATGATGTTTGGTGGAGACAGAAGCAATTTAAAGCAGTGCAGGATCATCGTTTCAGTCTGATCATTGATAGAGGTTAAAGAACTCTTGTGACTGCACTTTGCTTCTATAATCTTCAACATTGACCTTTATATCTGTCTCTGGGTTTTATTGTCCATGGTAAAATACCTGTTTCTTTTTTAAAAGCTATATTTTAAAATTATTTATATAACTATTTATTGTGTGTGTGCGTGCGTGCGTGTGTGCGTGTGTATGTGTGTGTGTGTGTGTGTGTGTGTGTTTGTGCTTATGCATTTCACAGCATATCTCTGGAGGTCAGCAACCACCCTGAAGGTGTTTGTCCTTTCATGACATTCTGTGTTTTCTGGAATCAAGTCAGGTGATTAGGTTGGCAGCACATCCCTTAATATACTCTGCAATCTCATCAGCCTTGCAACCTCTTAATCATGTATTGAATGCAAACCAAAATCTGTTTAAAATGCTCATAATATAACTGTAAAGTATATCCAATAAATGGCACCAATTTAACTTTCACAATAATCAAAATTACTTTCCCCCTTCCTTACATAATAAAGTCTGATTCTATTTATTTTGATGCAAGCAATATGAAGTATGAAAACAATTCAATTTGACTCTTATGGTGATTATAAATGACTTGATTTAAGACAATCATTTGCATTTTCTGGTATTTACAATAAAGACAAAGCATTTTTGCGACTCAAAGAAAAAGTTTATGTGCCCATAAACTTTGCCTGAGACCTGGGAAATACCTTCCCTATCTCTCACACTTTAGATCCTGGCATTTTCATGACTGTCACTAAGAGGAGAGTCAGAAAATAGAATGCAACCACGAAGGTTTGATGTCAGCTTGTGCCTTCCCTGGAAATTTCTTCCATACAGGCTCACTGTTTATAAGTGACAGCACAGAGAATAATTGGTTACAGTTACCTGGTACAAAGAAAAAAGTACAAATTTCTGAAATTTTCTATCAGAGCTATATTTGAGGAAGTGCTCAGTGGTCAAAAATCACCATCATCAAAATGTCAGCTCTCTCAGAAAGAGGACCATAGCCATCGCAAAGCTGCAAGGAAGAAAGCAAAGAAGTGCTCTGATGGTCAATGGTTTTAGTTTTCAAGAGATATAATTTATTATGAAATCATTAGGGAAAACCATGAGCAAAGATTTGAAGAAATTATCTGATGTGACCTAAAGGCAAATAAATAACTAAATAAATAATATCTAGGAAAAATTGAACTGGTAATAAAATTGTAAAAAAAAAACACCTGTTTTCTTTTTTTTTAATGTGCAGTCTATGTATTCATTCCCTTTGTGTCATTTTAATGTTAATTACTCATGGTAGATCTCTTTCATGGTATGTGCAGATAAATTTGTATATGAAGATCCTGTGAAGTCAAGCTAGGGCAGCGGAATATGCAGGCTTTGAGGAGTATTCCTCCTCCTCACATTGAAGGCACTTTAATCTTATCTTTAACGGGACCATGTATTTAATCTCCAGTGCAGTTTTGTGATATACTGTGGGCATGCCAGACACAAGAAAGTAAATATGTTGCTAATCTCACAACTAATAAATGAGGAGCTAGATATAGATCAGGCAGAGGATTCTTAAATACTTCAGTTTCCTGAAAACAATGACATTGCTCTAATAATATATGAAGCACCTTATATAAAACAACACTCTCAAATCTGTGAAGCCTTCTTTGGAATTAGAAAAGCACATACTTGTACTGTCACTCAGTTTTGGATCTGGTTTATCAGCATGCAAAGAAAAACAACTTGAAACTGGAAGAGAAAGGGGATTTTTTTTTCTTGTAACTTGAAAATCAAAAGGTGTTTTAGATTTTAGAGCAGATTTTTTTTTGGGGGGGATAGAATAAACTGTTTCAAGCCACATACAATAAGTGTGAAAACTAAGATGATTTTCTCTTTTATTGAAATTTTTCTCAGTGGTACTTCTGGCAATTTTAGCCTTGAAACTTTGAAATCATTTACCCCAGGAAGAAGAGACTCTTGGAAGTTAACACCAAGCTACTCCCTGAAATACAGATCCGAGGTCTATAGCCACTAGCAGGACGTGGGATAAACTCTTTCTGACATGTTGGATGTAATGAAATCATTGTGACTTAACTGAGGTCTGTGAGGACAATAGATTCTGAGCATAGGTCATGCAGCCCCGGTTCCCTCCATTACTCGTTCTATCCCAGCTCTTCACTGCTCTGCCCTTGGGAAAATCCCTGCATGTCCATTCTAAGAGCGATTTGTTGCAACTTGATTTTTCTTGAAGCATTAGCTCTGCATTTTCCCAGGCGACGCTCAGCCTGGACTCACCAACAGAAATTGTATTGCTGTTTGTGACAGGATCAAAGTGTGGCTGCTAACATTGCTCTGGACGCAGCTTTTCTTGTCTGTTCCAAAACCTAACATGGACCTCCATATTAGTGATGGTGGGAAAGCAGTCTTGTTAGTGCTGTTTTCCAAGGGTATCTTTTATTGAATTGTCTGCATATGACTGCCGTGCTCAGCTACAGCCTGGTTTCAGATCCCATGATGGGAAAGGAAGGTCGCTGTGAAGAAATGAATTGTCCACTGATGAATTTCACAACTTTTGTCAGCCCCAAATAGTTCAAGTGGTCATTATTTACACTTCAAAATAAGCAATTTTTTCATAGCAACAAACATGTTTTTCTTACCCTTCAACAAAAACAAGTAAGTAGTCAAACATGTTTTTCCTCTTATTTTTGTATCAAAATATCTTTAAACTAAAACCAACACTTACCATTTTGCTAGTTTGGTCAAATATTTAGCCATGTACATCCCATCTTGGCAAAACTAAAAGGCAATTGCCATAGGGGCACATCTTCAAGAATAATAATATTATTCAAAACGTAATAAATCATAATTACAGAAATAGAAGTGACTTGCCTCCAATCCTCTCAGAACTGAAACAAGACAGTGCCCAGGGTCTGGAGTGACAACTGACATCCCCAGAGAAGAAACCTAAGAAGCATCAGCTCCCAAAGAATTTTAGTGGAAGATATTTGCAGAAAAATGGGGTTTCTGGAATGATCACATCATCCCAGCCATGACTGACAAAGTGATGCTGAAAATTGCCAAGTATATCATCAATATTATAAGAGAGAAGACAGCCCCAGCAGTATTCAGCACTGCCCCAAAATCCATTGTTCCCTGCCAAGTGAGACTGTCTCCACAGCATTAGCTTTATAAAGAGACACACTGGACAACCACTCATATACTGTTCTGAAACTAGGTCCCACAGCTCCCAACATATGACCACATCTAAATTTCTACTTTACTATCATATTAAGGGAAGTACTTCCTGATCCAATGTAAACCTCAGCAGGAGAGATTCAGAATGTAAAGACACATCTAAGAATAAATTGATTTTCATAGTTATGAGTTACCACAATTTCAACATCTTTTTTTTTTCCTTTTAAGTGTGACCACTTAAAATTACAAAACCTTAGGCTTTAAGCTGATAATGAGAGCCTTTCCAGAATTACTTTGCACAGTGGGTATCCTGATTTCAAATTCTTTGTGCACATTATTATGTAACACTTCCTAATGGTTTGAAGGGTCTGCTCCGATCGTGATCTTTCCTTAAAAGCCACTGTTGAGTTTTACTTGTTGATATCTACCATTGAACCTACTTCAATTCTAACAGTAAGGAATCTTTTAGAAGCATGGAATTGAAATAAAAATGTCATAAGATAGGCTAGCAAGGGGAAAAAGTAGGGGAGGATCCCCTGCTCTTAATATATCCATAATCTGTGTATGACTAAGACACATTTTGGATAGAGCCAAGTTGATAATGAGATTCAACTTTATTTTCCATTCATAAAGTATGTGAATCTGTATTCTCCTCATCTGTATTTCTCCATGTTAACCTTTACACACTGAATACTCCACAAAATAACATTTGACACTGTTTAGTTTGACAGTTACATCTTTATTAATCTGCAAATTTGATTTTACTTAAAGCCTGCTTTACTAGTGATTCTGACTTCTGCAATGGCTGCAAGTAGAAAAAAACAAACAAAAATAGTATATAAATATAATGACAAGAACCTATAGAATAAGATTATCTTCTGTCTTCATACTTTATATCCATGTTACCACGACCTATGCCTTTAAAGTTCTTAGCAGAATCTGATTACCAAATCTAAAATATGTGAACCTTGTTTAGCAAATTCTCACTTTTATTATGTAAGCTTTTTTTTCTATTAAAAATACATACATAACCATATGTATATAGAACAGAAATAACAAATCTTTTAGGCATACCAAACAATTGGTAGTTTTCTGTATAAAATTTAAAAGTGTCATAATGTTATCAAGAGAATCAAAAGTTCAGTAAACTGTGTCACACACCAAATGGTGAAAGGTAGTGGATGTGGACATTCTGTGTCATAAAAGTATTTCTGGTATTTCCACCCATTTTATGTATTCACAGAAATTCTTAATTAGAAACATCTTACCCATGTTCAATGGACCACCATAGAAAGTAATCTTTTACTTTACTACAGTTTTTTTTTGCTTCATAGATTTGATCAAATCTAAGGGATCCCCCTTTTTTCCCCAGTGAACTATGATGTGAGTACTTCCTGCCATATACTTCTGCCTCTAAAATGTTCTATTTTACCATTGATATAGAATCAACAAATCCTTTTGAAATTTTTTTCATAGTAAACAAAATAAAAACTAGACATAGCATACTTGTTTCATTCATATATATATATATATATATGTTTATTCAGCTTACAGTTTCAGAGGGTGAATCCATGGTCATTATTCTGAGGAGCATGGCGGCAAGCAGGCATAGTACTATAGCAAGAATTAAGACCTTACATTCTTATTTGCAAGTTGGGGGCAGAGATAAAGCTAACTGTCAATGGTATGGGCTTCTAAAATTTCAAAGTCCAGAGACACACCTCCTCCAACACAGCTACACCTCCTAATGCCTCCCAAATAGTTCCACCAACTGAAGACAAAGCCTTCGATTATATAAGCTAATGGAGGTCATTCTTATTAGCCGTTGTGGTGGTGCACACTGGGAAGATTTGGTGAAGGAGACAGAGGCAGGAGGATTACAAGCTTGAGGCCATCCTGGGCTTTTTGTGTGTTCTTAATGAAACTGTGAATAAAATAACTTGGGTTGAATAAGTTGAAGAATGAAAAGTTTTACTTCAGAAAACAATATCTTATTTACTTTGAGCCCCTCAGGTCAGGGTGTCATGTTATCAATATAAAGGATGCGGAGCTCCATATCCTTGCTCTGGAGGCTTATTGGATACAAAGCAAAGATGGAAAAGTGATTTCTAATGTATACCACACTCTTAACACCTGTTTTTTTTTAGCTCCTCATCATCCACTTACTGATTCTACATTACCATTATTTTAGAATAGAGCCAACTTGCACACGATGTATGTTTAACTTCTGATTTGAATGCCAGCTTCGTGAGTCCCCCATCAAAAAGGGAGGGACAACATCAGAAAACCTGTCAAACATTCCGTTCTCTTCCTTTTGTCTCTCACGATGGCACAGACCTGACTTCTGTGCCAGTGCCATTATCTTCTACTAGGAACACACGTGTTACAAACGGCCACCTTAACATTTCTCATTAAACATTCAATATCCTGATATTGTCTTTGATTTTTCCTTGGTATTTTCTATAATTGTATCTCAGAGATAGAGCTGGCAATATGCATTTCTCTGTTGCTTTGATATTTAATATTTTCCCTTCATTATGCATGAATGCATGATTGCATGCATACACATAACATACAGGGATTAATGTGAATATATGTAAATGTTTTTCTTAGTGTGAAGTATATTTTCCTTGCCTCATACTTTTGAAACTCGGGATGTCATTAAAAATGCCATAACTATGGCCTTAAGCAACAGAAATTTGCATTCTCATAGTTCTGGAGTTGTAGTCTGCATTCAGAAAGCCAACATATTTAGCTTCTGGTGAGAGTCCATGCCTTGGCTTACACACAGGTGTTATTTTACTGTGTTGTATATAAGTTAGTCAGTGAATACTTTCTAGGTATATGACTTTTATAGAACCTAGTGCTTCACGCGTGATTTCATTTAACTTCATTATTTTGGAAAACTCTTCCTTCCAAATATACTTATGTGTGTGTTAGGAATATAACACATACAGCTTTACAGCAATTGCAGTTAAGTCAAAACCCAATCTTAAACTCCTTTTTCAACCTTTTACGTACACTCTTAGGTGCAAAGTCCCAGTTCTCTGTTTTCTGAATGAAGCAACATATTTTATTCCTTTAAAAAAAAAATGTTTTCTTTATTTTAAATTCCAGCCACAGTTTTCCCTTCTCCCACCCCATCACCACTCCTCCAGCCCATTTCATCCACCCCTCACAATAGGTAAAGACTCCCATTGGGGCAGGACCAAGCCCCTCCCCCTGCATTAAGACTGAGCATCGCATCCCACCATAGGGAATGGACTCCAATAAGCTAGCTCATGCACCAAGGATAGATCGTTGTCCTACTGCCAGGTTCCTTACAGATAGTCCAAACTTCACCACTACCTCCCACAGAAGAAAGGTCTAGTTCTGTCCCATGGAGGCTCCTCAACTGTCGGTCTAGAGTTCATGAGTTTCCACGAGCTTGGTTCAATTGTCTCTGTAGATTTCCGTTCTCATATATTTCCTCCTCCCTCTTTTCGATTGGGTTCCTGGAGTAGCACAGACACTGAGAGTAACAATCAATAAACGGGACTTTCTGAAACTGCAAAGCTTCTGTAAGGCAAAGGACACAGTAATTAAGACAAAATGATAGCCTACAGAATGGAAAAGATCTTCACCAACCCCACTTGGGACAGAGAGCTGATCTCCAAAATATATAAAGAACTGAAGAAACTAGACTTCAAAATACCAAATAATCTGATTAAAAAACTTTGATATAGAGCTAAACAAAGAATTCTTAGCAAAAGAATCTCAAATGACTGAAAGACATTTAAGGAATTGCTCAGCATCCTTAATCATCAGGGAAAAGCAAGTCAAAATGACTCTGATAGACCATGTTATACCTGTCAGAATGGCTAAGATAAAAAAAATGCTGAGGACAGCTTATGTTGGAGAGGATGTGGAGTTATTTTGTTCTGAATCATCATTATGCTTTGCTTTAGTCTCTTGTATTCCAATTCCGGTCTCTACCAACATGGAACTTTAGACAAAGTTCCTCACTTCCTCCTTCTCTAAATTTATTAAAAGGTTAACCACTTGTTTTCCACCAATTTTGGCCAATAAATTTCTGCCAATAAGCAAGTTTTTTTTTTTTTAATTTTTCAGATAATGGGTACTGAGTATAGTTTAAAGTGGATGTGTTCAGTAAAGCATTTTTGGAAAGTCTAGCTACAAATACACATAGGCTTAGTGATACATGGAAACCATTGTGTAAGAACAAGGAGTATGTGAATGAAACAGCAACACTCGTGCCCACAATACATTTGCACTAAGGAAGGATTTGAAGATCTTAGACAAGCAGAATTTGGGATTAATATCATAGATTCAGAGGCACCTCTGTATTTCCCAAGTGGTCTATATGTTCCACTCACAAAGGCTATGAGATAAAACTCCATGGTATTTAGTGAAGATTGGATCATCAAACTGCGCCAGATAATGAAGAGATAAAAAAGTTTTACTCATCAGCAATCTGTCCAGCAAATAAGATAATGGCATTGATGCTACATGAATATAATTGAGTAGTTAGATTTTATTCATGAGAGAAATGAAGCCCACAAATAAAATTCTTTTTTTTTACACAATTGTTTTCTGTTTCCAGGGCATTGTCGTATAAATTTATGTGATATGATTTATAAAAGAAAAAGAAAAAAAATCATTAAAAAATCTGTTTATTGGTCATCTAGAGGGTTTTTTTTTTTTTTTGGTGGGGTCTAGAATGGCAGCTGAGGGACAGACAGGCTGGCTTAGCTCATTTGGTTCATTTCAATTTAATTTAAATATGCTAAATATATCTTTCTATCTTATGACCTGAATCGTCTCATTAAATTAGTCTCTAATGGTATTGCTGGGAAAAAAACAGTAATAAAAATTGTATGAAAAATGAAAGCCAAAATCTAGTTAAAGATCTATGTTGATTAGTTTTCTGCTTCTCTTAATAATATAACCTGTGCTGACTTGGTCTATAATTCTGTATTAAGTACATAAGATATCACTGATTAAATATGTTAGTGACAGGTACTGGGCACAAGATCTCCTCTTTCAAATAAATGCTAATTATACAAGTGATTAAGACTTAGTATAACTTCAGTTATCCATTTCAGACATTACATAAAGTACAGGATAGCCATACATAATAAACATTGTTTCTGGTTTCTATTAACATAAAATATTATAGAATATAGTAATTGATAGCGTCCTTCTTTGTACTATCAGTAGTGTTCCTGTATCTCCCAGTGTTTCCATACTCCACCACAACATATTTTTATTAGTTTTATTATGTGACTCTTATATAATCTGAGTGCTACATTGAACTATTAAAATAAAATATAAAATATGCTTTCATTTTTTAAACATATAAACAGGAGAATCATGTAATAAAATTTTGTGAACCACCCCTGAAAACTTGATTGGAACATAGAGACAGAAATTTTGACATGAAGAATTAATTTCTGTAATTTGAAACCATCAAAGGTTTTCAGCTTAAGGTTCAAATGTGAACATTTTTGCTATCTCTTTAGAGTAATTTGCTAACAGAGTTGATTTATTTATGGCAATTGTGGATGTACCAAGATCAAATGTTAAATTAGATAGGACTCTATTATAGAAGACACATATTGAAATGAAGTTGAGTTCAAGCAAAAGTTTTAATGTTTCAGTATCTCTGTAAAAAGACAGTTTAAAAAAGTGAAATACAACACTAACATTTTAAGTGCACATTAGTTCAAAGTTTTTCTGGAATCAATGTTTTTGTATGTGAGTCTGTAAATTATTCTTACTTCTAGGCATATCATTAAAAATTAAACATAAAACTAATAGAATTTAATATAAATGGATCCCCAAATTACTATGTTTGGGGAAATTCTTTGTTATATTACACTGTATACGACTAAATTATTCAAGACTAGAAAAATATGGAATTAAGGCATCTGAGGTTTTGTGTGTGATTTTAATTTTTTAAGTGATAAGTTTTTCAAATGAAAGGCAAAGATTGTTTTCTTTTAAGATACCTATTTGACTATTAGAAAACATACAAAAATGTAATTTAGTAATGTAAAAAGTATATCTACATTGAGCAACTCAAGAGAGCCTACTTACAGAATAAAAATACACAGTGCAATACCTCTGGTGCAATACCTGTGGTGTGGTGAGTCTTGAATTGCCTTTCACTTACTTATATTTCTACCTTAGCTACATATTTTTATTTATTGAAGAAGACAATTTTAAATTAACCATCACAACTCTAAATTATATATAAATATATTAAATGACATTTATATTCTTTGGGGTGGATGTATTTATTCATTTAAAATGCTTGTTCTACATATATTAAATAACAGTTCTGGGCCTCTGCTTAATATTGTAGGCACAATGTTAGCATATGTAAATCTGATTCATGATGAGACAGATACAAATAAAAAGGAAAGAAAGAGGAAAAGAATAACGCAAACATTGCTAAGTTTCTACTTAAGCAAAATACTATATGTTGTGGCACTCATCCATTTTCTTTTTAACATATTGTTTTATTCATTCTTTGGGAATTTACCATCATGCACCCCTGTTCCCCTAATTTATATATCCCTCCATATTTATCCTTCACTGGTGTGGGAAATCCTTCTGTATATGTGTTACTTTTATTGGTTAATGAATAAAACTATTTTGGCCAATGGTTTAACAGAATAGAGCTAGGCAGGAAAACTAAATTGAATGCTGGGAGAAAAAAGGTGGAGTCAGAGAGAAGACATGTAGCTGGGAGACACTTCCACTGGAACCCACTAAAACTTTGCCTGTAGCCCACGACCTCGTGGTGATTAATAGAAATGGGTTAAATTAAGATATAAGACTGAGTGCAGCAGAATATCACTTCACGCTGATTTCTTTGTTAGTGAGGAAAGCAATTTAAAGCACAACGTAAAAAAAAAATCAAATATCAAATTCAAAATCACCAAAAAACCACTTATAATTTGACTTTATTTATATGACCTTAATTTTTGTTTCTATACATTTAGTTACAGCATTTGTATTATAAGAAACTATGTTGGATAGGACGAAACTCAACCAATGTTAACAGTGCTACTGAGTGGTTACTAAACTTACAGAAAGTGGTATGATCATTGATGATTCTGGAATGTCTCTTTGTGGTGTTATTTCCTGGATTTATTAAAAAGTCTAAGTGACATTTAGTAAAATTAAAACTATAGTGTTTTGCATTTACAATTTTAATAAATTCAACATATTTTTTGACAATGCTTGTTCATAGCAGATGCGCACACTCTGAACCAAAGCTAATATACATCTTTCCCCTGATTAAATGGCATTTGAAATAAAATTATTTCAATAACTAGAAGAAGGACTGCTCACCATTTTATATACTACTCAAGATAAAACTATTTTATATACTAATTAGGATGAGGTTGAATTGAAACATATTGTTCTTAATATTTGGCCTTTATCCTAAATATATTATTTCTTTTTGTGACAAATTTATACCTTTCTATTTTTAAAGTGTAGTAGACATTGGTTTTTTGCCACAAATATGCTCTGAAATTACAGAAACAGAAATGTACATATATGTGTGAACTTACATTCTCTCTTTTTTTTTTTAATATTTATTTATTATGTATACAATGTTCTGTCTGTGTGTGTGCCTTCAGGCCAGAAGAGGGCACCAGACCTCATTATAGATGGTTGTGAGCCACCATGTGGTTGCTGGGAATTGAACTCAGGACCTTTGGAAGAGCAGGCAATGCTCTTAACCGCTGAGCCATCTCTCCAGCCCCCTGAACTTACATTCTCATGTGCATGTATTTTTATGTGAATGTATTGAGGTAAAATAACAAAACCACAGAGTCCCATATTGAAGATATGAGTCACAAAACAATCCCACACCAGTTTGGAATTATGATTAGTAAAGGAGTTATCTATTTAAAGGAAAAATCTTACAAATCACCATCCTAGACAAAAGCCTTCTGCATGGCCAGGAAAAGGATTCTAGTAGCTGGAAGTGGAGTCTGGGGCAAGAGAGCAAACTCATGGTTACCACTGCTTTAAAAAGCAACAGAGACCATGCCCAAGTGGGCTGGTATCTTAAAGGCTATTGACTGAAGGAGCGGAAGGAGCTCCCGCAGCACCATATTCCTTTGTATGCAACTGCCTGTCAGCATCACCTCAAAATACTCCTAATAATGAAGTTTATAAAGAAGATAAAATGTATCAGAATGCTTGTGACTACTAATAATTCTGTAATTCAATAAACGTTGAGAGATTTAGGAGCTCTGAACTTTTTAGAAATATTTGATTTTAATCACCAACCAGACAATTACTAGGATAAACTCTGAACAGTCTTCACTTGGTTCTATATAAGAAAATTAATCTGAATATATGAGGCAGTTTTGTGATTTTTTTTTAAATTCATGTTTGAAAGCCCCAAGGTTCTATATGCTTGTCATATGTGCTATTGTGTTAATAGAACAGGATGTGTATTAATGGCAGATTTTTGGATCTATTGGCTCATCACTTAAATGAATACTACCCATATATAAAGGAAAAATTCTCATTAATAAATACTATCAAAAGAAATTAAACCTTGATTAATGAGAAGAAAATTAGGATTTAATAATTCTTGGTATCACACCCTGTGCATCAGCAAATAAAAATATATAAAAGAATTTTTTGAAAATTTTATTAGTGTATGTTTATTTTAAAAAATTAAGTATTTCTTTGTATCATTACCCTATCATGCCTTTTATCTTTGTCCCCTTGGCCTCTTTCTTCTTTCCTTCCTGCTGATTTTATATTAAGGATATTTAAAAATTATTTTAATATATTTGATTTAACATAAATATTGTCTTTTTGAAACTGTAAAATAGTATTTGTATAGAGTCTTTTATTGAACAATTGATTTTTAATACATTGCATTCTTTGGAAATAGCTTTTCTTAAGATATCTCTCACCTTTAGAAACCAAACTTTTGCCAAATCATGCAACCAATGTAGTAAAAGATACCTTGAAGTCTTTACAAGTATGTACTCAATCTGTGCTCCTACTGTGTATTCAGCATGCTTATGTCTAAATTTTCTCTAGGATAATAAATTGACCAACTTACTATGTCTTATACTTCCAATGTAGTCTACATTTATGAGCTACATTGAATTTATAATTTTCTTGAACTATTTATTCTCCCATGAACTGCACAGAATATTGTGTGCGTGTTGTTATCATTGCTGAAAACAGTTGATATATTTGAATCAACCTTAAAAAAGGCAAGAATCTACCATGAAGTTGGAATCAACATGAAGAAACAGATTAATAACATTTATTTGATGTTTTGATTGCTACTCTAAGTCAGTCAAGGTCAGGAGTATAACTTATTCTTTTGTAAAAATTTTTTTAAATTATCTTTATAAAAATAATTTTTCATTTCTTTCACATTCCTTGTACTGTGTGCTGTTTAATTAATATAGAAGAAAGCCTATTGTTAGAGAAAGGCAACAGGAATAAGTAAAACATCAATACACAAAAATAAGCAAAAAGCAAACAAGCCACAGAAAACAGAACAGATAAAAGGCACTGAGAGAAAAACAGGGTACTTAAATTTTGGTTGCCCTTGGTATACACTACTTCAAGAGGAGAAGTACTTTTAATTCTTTGCTTTGCTGGTAGCCTAACTTTCAACACTAGAAAGACAAATATTGAAAAATAGTAACTAAACTGCATTGCTCTCATATACTCTTTTAGCAATATATCCACATCTGAAAAAAAGGCACAAAACATGTATTTTAGTATAATACTTGTTTGTTAATGATCTATCATTTAGAATATATTATCAAGCATCTATTTTATCTACATATTGCATTGTTTATACAACAACTATTACATTGTTGACAAATGTAACATTTAGGCTTTTCTTATGCAGAATCAAAGTGAGGAAAAAAAGGAAACCAGTCAATGAAGCCATGCATGGTGTATTTTATCGAACTGGCTTCAGTAATAGCAGTTTGAAGTCATCTTCAACATTTTCGTAGTTTTAAGAACTCCTGCTCTCCAGACAGTTTATCTAGGCTCATCAGAGAGAAGTTTCTTTCCAAATGTCTCCTATCACTTACAACCATCTGGCAAAAGTTTCCTTCAAGAGAACTTCTCTCTTTATGTTTTTCCAAATGTTTCTTTCCAGGGAAGGTGACTATTTTCATGTTCTTCCACTCATCTTCAACTGCTCAAGTAACATCAAATGCTGCTTTTTGAAATGCTGCTTCACCATTTTCAACATGAAAAGACTAGTGAATATTTAGGAGCAAATCTCCTTTTTAATAAATAATATACACATATATAAATATTTAATGACTGCTTTCATTTGTAAATATTCATGAATAAACTTAACTGTTTGGTGTTGTGTTTCAATACAGATATCAAAATGTTTTGCAAGCCACCCCAAGGCAGCATCAATGAAGACATATCTATTTTTCTTCTAAGACTTGTCAGATCTATATATTTAAGAACAGAGATCTGGAGGAATTTCTGGGAGTCTAGCTAGATCATTCCTTTTAACAATAAAATTTAAACTGGCGAACAGCAATTACATATAAATACATATCAAAACATTTTGTTGATTTATATTAAAATCAATTTTAATTAGTATCTGATATCAAATCTAATAATATTGTGGGAAATTTTATTTCTATTGTGATAAGATTTATGAGATCTACAAGAAGAAAATGCTACCCAACATAAAACATACATACAGAGGACCTAGGTCAGGCCCATTCAGCCTCCCTGGTTTTGGTTCAGTCTCTTTGAGCTCCTATGGTAACTCCTGGGTCAGTTGATTCTGTGGATTTTCTTTTGGTGCCCTTGACCCCTGTAGCCCCTACAATTCTTTACTTTCCCCTCCGTAGGATTTCCTGAATTGCACCTAATATTTGCCTGTGGGTCTCTACTCTGTTTCCCTTGGTAGCCAAATGAAGCCTCTCTGATGACATTTGAGCTACGCACCAATTTATAATAAAAAAAAAAAATATGAGGAATCATATTGTTGCCTTTTTTGTCAGTCATGTTTGGTTCTATCCTATACCTTATACTATCCGGCTTCTGGGCCGTAGCACTCCAGTCAGTGGTGTGATTACTCTCATGGCATGGGTCTCAAGCTAGATCAGTCTCTGGATGGCCACTCCTGCAATTTCTCTATCATCTTTACATGCACATCTCATAGGCAGGGCAAATTGTAGCTCATATTATTTCTGACTGGATTCTTGGTTCTATTCCTCCACTGGAAGTCTTTGCTAGTTACAAGAGTTGACTAGTTTACACTCTGTCTCCCCCATTGCTAGGCATCTTAGCTAGAGCCACGTACTAGTCCACTGGAAGTTCCCATTCTCTAGGCGTGTAGCTCATCTCCAGGATGTCCCCAGTTCCCATTGCAAATCTCAGTACTTCCTGCATTTATCTTCCCCCCACCTGACACCTCCTGCTACCATTCCTGTGACTCCCTCCCAGTTCCCCCACGGATCCGCCCATGATCCCTATTCTATTTCCTCTTACCAGGGAAATAGATCCATGCACACCTCCTGGGGCCATGCTTGTTAACTATCCTTTCTCGGTTTGTGAATTGTATCATGGTTATTCTTTATTTTGCATCCGATCTCCACTTACAAGTGAGTCCATACCATGTTTTTCTTTCTGAGTCTGGGTTACATCACTCAGGATGAGTTTTGTCAAGTTCCATACATTTGCCAGCAAATTTCATGATGTCATTTTTTTAACTGCTGAGCAACACTTCCTTGTGTAAATGTGCCACATTTTCTATATCCTTTCTTTTGTTGAGGGAAACCTAGACTGTTTCCAGTTTCTAACTATTATGAGAAAAATAACTATGAACATAGTTTAGCCAGTGCCTTTGTGCTAGGGTGGAGCATCCTTTGAGTATATACCCAGGAGTGGTATAGCTGGGTGTGGAGATTGAAAAAATATGGGCACATTTCAAACTTGTCTGAAGGTCAGAGAGCTTGGGGATTACTCAAATGATCCACAAGTGTAGTTGCCTGTCCCTACTCAGGATGTAATTGCTTGGTTCATTTAACATTAAAATAGCTTGTTTTAGTAAGTCCATGTCATCCTGACAGGGGGTCGGGATATGTAAATGTACTTCTGCTCCTTCTTTTGTAACTATGAGGTCACCTAGGGAAGGGCAGCCTCCAGGATACCTGATTTAGAGAGCACCTTTACCACCTAGACAACCTAATGCTAATGATTTGATGTCTCAGAGTGATGTGGGAGTGTCATATATCAATCTGTTGATTTCATTGGTTAAGTAATAAACACACTGCTTGGCCTCATAGGTTAAAGCATTGGTGGGAGGAATAAACAGAATAGAATTCTGGGCGGAAGAGGAAGTGAGGTCAGACTCTGCCCTGCTTCCAGAGGGACCGGACAGATGCCATGCTCAGCTCTCCCGGGTAGACACGATAGCTCTGCTCTCTGAGGCACACGCGATGAAGATGGATGTAGGCTAGAATCTTCCCGGTAAGCGCACCTTGGGGTGCTTACACACATGATTAGAAATGGGCTAGTCCAGGTGCGAGAATTAGCCTGTAAGGGCTAGAGTTCATGGGCCAAGCAGTTCTTTAAATGAATACAGTTTGTGTGTTGTTATTTCGGGCATGAGCTAGCCAAGCGGCCGGGGTGTTGGGGACGCAGCCCCGCCGCTCCTATTTCAACAGATGGCGCCCAGACGTGTGGCTAACTGAAACCACAAAAAGCCTGAGAAAGCTTGGGAAAGAATGGAGTGAAGCATGTTTTCTTGGTAGCAGAAATTTCTTGGGTCTGCTCCGCTTGCTAGAGGCAAGCAAGCGCTCTCATCTAAGAGAGGCTTCCTGACTCAGCTTCAGCTGCAAAACCCTGCAGCTCATTAAGAGGTCCTGCCACGAAACACTTAAACGGTGTTGGTGAAAAGCTGAACGCATGCTTTTCGGTTTTCAGCCGTAGCAGGAAAAAAGTTGTGCTGTTTAAAAATGCCGGCTTTCTGGGCCGTCCTGCCAGGGCAAACTCTGACTGAGGCAGGAGGGCCAGCTACAGAGAGAGGACTTGACTGTTGTCTGTTGTAGCTCGCTTGCTGGCAGGGACCTTGAAACGCCATAGAATTGTGCCTATAAACGCGGCTACAGCCTGTATCTCCGCCATGAGGCTGGAAAGCTAAGGAATGGACTGGATCTAGCTGGCAAAGCCACGGCTTTAATCCTACTCATATTGCTCAGTAATTTAAAGGCTCGTGTGGTCAGAAAAACAGAGATATACAGTAAAGAGATTCAAAGACAAAGAAAATGTTTAAATGATTTACAGTGTGTTAAAAATATATGCAAGCTAAAAGTTAAAAGTTCTTAAAAAAAAGTAAGAAAAAGAGAAGTTGTGTGTGGTAGTACACGCCTTTAATCCCAGTGCCTAGAAGGCAGAGACAAACAGATCTCTGTGAGTTCAAGGTGTGGTAGCAAACACCTTTAATCCCAATGCCTGGGAGGCAGAGACAGGCAGATCTCTGAGAGTTCAAGGAGAGCCTGGTCTACAGAGTTATTCCAGGTCAAAGAGATACAGAGAATATAAAAGTAAAAATAAACGAAATAGAGGTTAAAATAAAGCGTACAAAGATGGAAAATACACAGAGAATCTTGATACTGTATACTATTATGCTCTCTTTGAATTGTTTGAATGCTGAGGAAGGAGCAACAGCTGCCAAAAGATATTTGTTTATAAATGCTGCTGAACTAATCCAACGTAGAGATTTTGATGCCTTGACTTTGAAATTTGGATCTAAGGACATGATACTTTGGAAAGGAGTTTCTTTTTTTGTTTTCACAGAGGATGAGACCCTGTTCATTTCTTCTATTCCGATATGGTATGATGGACCACGCCCTCCTGAACGGTTGCTGTGAATACCTTCAGAAAATTGCTTCGCTCAACTGCCAACTGAGATGAAACTAGCACACAGGTTATACCATGAAAGACCTAATTAACGACGCCCCCATTCAGCAGGAAGCAGTTTGGAGAGAAAAAACTGCGCCCATGTTCCCAAATATTGTTTATAAATGTTCTTTTACATTTAAAGGGGGAGATGATATAGGTATGAATAATTTACATTGATATGGATTTTGCTTTAGTGATTTAAATTTAAGGTTAATTTTGTAATGTATATAGGTTGTTAATGAATAATCATTAATAATAGTTAAGTTTGTAGTCATGTTAGTTAAGATTTTCTAGATGTGCATAGATATATTTTAGATAGGCATTCTTCATATTTTTCAAAGATTATAGAATATGGCATTTTAAATGTTTTAATAACTTAGGACTTTTCATGACAATGAGACACTCTGCTCCTGGCAGCACCAATCTACTTCAAGAGGAAGATGGGCATCGAAGAGGATCCTTATGGAGTTTGATAGCCATTTGGGCAAGAAACTGCTCTTGCCTGGACTATTGCATAAACTGGACACAGAGAACCCGCAGAGAGAGGACTGCTGAACTTGCCTAAAGGTGAGATGATCTTTCGGGGTTCCTGATTCATGAAAGAGTCTGCAAGACATTCTTCAGGACAAGCAGATAGTGACTGCCTTTGAAATTTCCTGCTTTGTGGAAATGTCTGCTGGAAACTATGGGCCTGTAGGCCGAAGATGGATGCCCCAACGGTACAGAGGAACTTTGGGTGACTGTCCAGGCAGCGAGATGTCTCTGTCATTTCTAGAGCTTTGGATGTTAAGTTAAAGCCTTCTTTTTTTTTTTTTTTTTTTTTAAACAGAAAAAGGGGAAGTGATGTGGGAGTGTCATATATCAATCTGTTGATTTCATTGGTTAAGTTATAATAAACCAACTGCTTGGCCTCAGCTTGGAACATAGATGGGAGGAGTAAACAGAATAGAATTCTGGGCGGAAGAGGAAGTGAGGTCAGACTCTGCTCTGCTCCCGGAGAGACCCGACAGCTCTGCTGGAGCAGAGACGCCATGCTCAGCTCTCCCAGGCAGCTGCAACCCACGATGGACTTAGGCTAGAATCTTTCCGGTAAGCGCACCTTGGGGTGCTTACACACATCATTAGAAATGGGCTAGTCCAGGTGCGAGAATTAGCCTGTAAGGGCTAGAGTTCATGGGCCAAGCAGTTCTTTAAATGAATACAGTTTGTGTGTTGTTATTTCGGGCATGAGCTAGCCAAGCGGCCGGGGTGTTGGGGATGCAGCCCCGCCGCTTCGTATTTCAACATCAGAGTATTAAAGCGATTGGCTGTGTGAGTTATCCTTTGTATCATATTAATAAAATCTTTTGCTACCTTCTCCCATTTATGTTGGGTATAAAAGCTGTATAAAAATAAACGTGTGATTTCAGGAATCACTTTAATATCCTCCCAGTATTATTCTGTGATTTCTGTCTAATTATCTTTATGAATTTCCATATACTTTACTTATATTTCTAAAATTCCCTTGCCCTTACCCTGGTGAGATGTGATTTTGTAGAGGCCAGTCCTTGATTGCTGGGGCTTGAGGTAGATAAATTTTCAACTTTCTGAGATACAGTCTTATTGATTTTTAAAGTGGCCATACAAGTTTGCACTCACACCAGCAATGGAGGACGGTTCTCTTTGCTCCACATTCTTACCAGTGTGAGATGTCACTTGGGTTTTTGAACTTTCCTATGCTGACAGGTATAAGATGGAATCTCTGCATCATTTTGAATTCCATTTCCCTGATGGCTAAGGAAGTTGAACATTCATACAAGTGCTTTTTAGGCCATTTGAGATTTCTTTGGAATTCTCTGTTTAGAACTGTGCCCTATTTTTTTTTTTTTTTTTTTTTTTTTTTTTTTTTTTTTTTTTTTTTTTTTTTTTTTTTTTTTTTTTTTTTTTTTTTTTTTTGATGTCTAGTTCTTGAGTTCTACAGTTTTGGAAACTAGCCCTTTATCAGATGGGGAATTCGTGAAGGTCTTTTTTTCTATGGATAGTGTCCTCTGGCTTACAGAACTTTTTGGTTTTATGAGGTCCCATTATTAATTGTTCTTTCTTAGTGTCTGCATTATTGGTGGTGTTCTATTTAGGAAGTTGTCTTTTGTCCCAATGTGTTCAAAGGTATTCCCCACTTACTCCTCTATATCAGGTTTAGTGTATCTGGATTTATATTGAGGTCTTCAATCCATTGAACTTGAGTTTTATTCAGGGTGATATATATATGTACCAATTTGTAATTTTCTTGTTGACATCCAGTAGACCAGAATAAATTATTGAGCATGCTTTTTTTTTTCATTGTATAAAATTAGCTTTTTTTTTTTTTGGTCAAAAGTGGATTTCCATATGAATGTGGATTTAAGTCTGGCCCGTTGATTCAATTACATTGGTCAATGTATCTGTGTTTATGCCAATTATGTGGTTTTATTACTGTCATTCTGTAGTAGAGCTTGAAACCAAGGATGGTGACCATTCTAGAAGTTCTTTTGTTGGACAAGATTGTTTTAGCTATCCTGTTTTCTATTTTTATTTTATCTTATGAAGTTGGGTGTTCAAGGTTTGTAAGAATTGTGTTAGGATTTTGTTGGTACTACTACAGATTTGTTGATCCAGTAAGTTTGGTAAGATGTTCTTTTTTACTAATATTGACCCTACCAATCCTCGACAATGGGAGATCTTTCCTTCTCATATCTTCTCCAATTTCTTTCTTCACAGACTTGAAGTTCTTGGTATACTGACTTTGCACTTGCTTTGTTAGAGTTATATCTAGATATTTTATATTATTTGTGGCTATTGTGAAGGGTGTTGTTGCCTTGTTTTCTTTATTTGCCCATTTATTTTTTGTATGCAGTTCTACTGATTTTTTTTCTTTTTAAGTTAATCATGTATCCAGTCAGTTCTCTGAAGGCATTTATCAACTGTAGTCATTCCCTGGTAGAACTTTTGGGGTCACTTATGTGCATTATCATATTATCTGAAAAGAATGAAACTTTGAATTTTTCCTTTTCAATTTGTATCCCCCTTGATCTCCTTTAATTGTCTTATTGCTATAACAGAAATTTCAAGCATTATATTGTATAGAACAAAGAGAATAGACAGTCTTTTATACTTTTGTTACAATGTGGAAATGTTCAGAAACTTTGGTCCTTTAGTGGCAGCCCCTATGCTTTCCAAATAATTGTGTGAGGTCCTAAAGTTTTTCTGAATTGAGGTTAGATAACAATAGCCTTTCTAATCATTTCTTTGCTTAGTTCTAAGCACTATGAGTTTGCAATTTCTCAGCATGAACAAATCTTTATTCTTTCTCTTTATAAAGTCATACCATTCTCTGCTCCTTCTCTAGAATATTAGTATTATCCGCAAAAAAGTTAGGAAAGATGGAGTACTAAATTGTAACACAAGCACTTGTCAGAAAATTAAAAAGAATTAACTTTGCACATGAGTTCTGACAAGTTGAAGAAAAGAATATCACTACAATTTCATAACACTAATCAAGATATTTAAAATTGTAGCCTTCTACAAAACTACTTTGACCTTGTCAGACACTAGACAAGAATATTTTGAGAAATGAAAATTACAGTTGAATATCATATTTGATATCGATTCTTGTTCTAAAATGTTAGGGTATTTTAGAGTTGTGGTCTAAGAAGTTTATATCTCAAATATTTATCAGGAAAAGAAGGTATGTTCTCTTACGCCCATTTCTGACTGCCAAAAGGACTTTACATAGGGAGTTATCTACTAAATCTGAGATCACGGTTTCCTGAGGAAAATTCACATTGCAGTCATAAAGAAATTAAATCTACAATAAGTAGTCTCTCAGAACTTGAAATTTAACAATGTGATTCTGAAGTGGCTTATATATTTCTCATTTACAATGTATTAATGCGACCAAATTAAAAGTGGGGGGGGGATTAAAGCAAATATCAAAAGCATCACTGACAAATAACACTCTAGTCAGGACTTTTAACAAAGCTAATGACTTAAGTTCAGTAATTCCAAATAAGTAGTGCAATTTTAGAGAAATTTACCAGGCAGTTTAAAAATATTAAGAACAAATTCAGTGAAAAATGATCCCAATTGATGAAAATGGAATTATATAAAATGCATTATCAATTTGATTTAAAATATACCAAAAATAGAAAAAGAGAGTATAAAATAATGATTAAAGAAAAACAATAAGTTTAAATTTATATTCAAATTTATATCAGTTTATAAATTTATATTCAAAATTATATCAGTTGCAACATCAAAAAAACCAATAGTACAAAATGGGATAAATATTATTAAATGCATTAATAATTACAGGAAAATCTAAGTATTATCAAAATATATATATATATATATATATATACATACATATATTTCTACGCTGAAATCTTAGCATGAAAATGTCTTTCATTCCATTACGATAGGATAAATGATATTTATCAAGATTTTTATAATAACCTAAAAATATGTTTTAAATATGAAAATGGCAAAGTCTGTGGTATAACCAATTTGTCTTGTCAAAGTCTCTTGAAGACGCAGTCCTAAGAGAATAGCCATCAGAACAAGCACAGTTCTATTGACACAGGTCAATCTATGCAATAACAAACCTGACTAGAGTAGACAGGGGATGTGTTTATGATTGAAGTGTTAGTGCATGCTTTAAGGTTTCAATACTTTGTAAAAGATGTGTGATAAGTACCTATCATTAGACAGAAGTTCACAAACATAAAATAAACATAACTCTTCTTTACCGGATATTATAATAGTCATCTAATAAAGATAAAATTTTAAAAACTTACACCTTAATAGAGATGAAATACTAAGGTATGAAAAGAAACTATTTACTAGCTGTAGGTGTTACCATCTGGAATGTATGAGCTTTATGTCAGGCTTCACTGAAACTGATGTCTGTATGATACTCTTACTGTTATAAACATACCAAGAGTTGCAGCAAGATATCTTTGAGGAGATTATTATTTGAAGTACCACAATGCATGGACAATGAAACTTCATTGCAATAAAAAATAGCAGTGCATATTTCTGTCAGAATAGACATGTATTGCCGCTATGGGAATGTAAGAAAAATATTAACCACAGATATTATGATGGGGTTATCACTGCCAGTGAAAAAAATGGAATGGCTATTGCATTGACCATATTAGGCTTCCTGCAGTGGGTGGTTATTAAGTTGATGATTAAATACTTAATAATATTGAATATTCTGTCTGTTTTGAAATGTTATATGCATATTAAAAATGCAAATGAAAACCAAGCAAAGCAAGAATATTTTAAGATTAAGTCACAAAAATATCCTCATCTTAAAAAATTAAAACCATTCTATGAAGAAAGAACAAAAGTAAGAGGGAAGGGAACTCGACTGCTTTAAAATCTCACAGATAAACTCTCAACAAGTATCAAATGCAAATGAAAGAGACAAAAAGTAATTTTCAAATAATATAATAGTTATTGTGATTTCACTATTGTTTCATCTTTAGAATGACATATTTGTATATTGAAATTATAGTTTAGCTAATATTTAATGTAATAGTGTGATTTACTATGATTTTATACTTGTTTGATCTATAAAATGACTTATTTTAAAATTACAATAGAGATAATATTTTAATTTATAATATCAAACACATCAATTTGGTGATCTGTCAGTTCTGCTGTTTGAAGTGATATTGTAGAATATTATCAAATTTAATTTGATTGTTTAAATTTGATCTATTGTCTACTTAGACTTATGCTATAGAGAATCCAAGATATATAAATATATATAAAACATGAAATGAAAAGAGTCCTAAAATAATTCACCTGGGTTTTTTTGCTTTGTTTTGTTTCATTTTGTTTTTTACTTTAAAGGCATTTCTTAAAACAAGAATTTAAGTATTATTTGCCTTTTGTGCATTTGTAAGGTAAAAAAGTACTAAATAAGAATAATGCCAAAATTACAGGAATTTGGGTGTGTGGGAAGTTTGGGAGAAGCTGAGGGGAAAGAAAAGACCATCAATAAAATATGTTGCAAGATTTTTTTACAAATAAAAGTTTAACAAGTCTTTTCATGAAAAAAATCATGTAGTGAATTAGAAATATATAAGAGTGTTGGATATTTTAGTTGAATAAAAATATTTCTCATAATAAAAAGATTATTTTACATAAATTTTAAAATTTATAAAATTTACTATAAATGAAAATGAGAGATAAGATTAAGAATGAAATAAAGGAATTTTTAAATAAATACATTTAATAATATTAAATCCAATGAAATACATAGTATTATTGACTCTAAAGCTCAAACCCACAGGCTTGTGCATGCTAAGCATATGGTTAACCACTGAGCAATATTCTCAGTTGGGAGATTTAAAAACAGTGAAAGATATTCACACAGAAACGTAGAACTTTCCATGTCATATTTCCATAATGGTATATGGAATTAAATGAGGAAATTAGTGGGTCATACCATTTCCTCAATCCAAAATATGTTACTCAGAAAATTATAAATTTGTAAACAATATTATTTGTTTTAAAAATTTGGATTTTATAATTACCAGACTTTTCAAACAAATATTTTTTTTCTCGGTGTGATTCATTTGTTTCCCTGTATTAACATATTATGTAAAGTTCAAGTGTGAATTTATATATCGTTTCCTTCATATAAATTATAAACTTTTAGGAAAAGGAAATAACACATCTTTCCATTTTCTCATCTCGTACATAAAGGAAATGGTCGGTACTCAGGAAATGACAGTTTACTGGGTGATTCACAATGCCAACTCAAAAATGAATGACAAGTGTATAATGACAATACCCTGAGGGCTTCATGCTCAGCTATGAATTGTGGCTTATAAATAACATCTAACAGCATCGAATTTTTTCATAGAAAGTAAATAGGCTCAGGGTGTGAGATATTCTAATTCTATTGCCAATTTCATATGAACTATTAAAGCCCTTTTAGTGAAAGTGTTAAAAATTGAAAAGCTCTTTTAATAATAATTATTTTAACATTAATATTATTAATTGAGCCTAATTGAGCATAGAACTTAATCATAGAATGAATATATTATAGGAGATATTAACAAAATTAAAAAGTAAGTAAAGCTACTCTGATTGAATTATTGTTATATGTTATGGGGGAAATTCAAAGCTGATAATGAATTAAATAATCATTAATTTACATTGATAATCATTTTGAAGTTCTATTTTAAAATGATTATTACATAATAATTTTTCTATTTCCATGTATAACAATAAAATCCTCCTTTGTTCACAAAATTAATGTTTGTGTATTTTTCTACTTGTTTACAATATATTTCGGATTTCAGTTTCTTTCTAAAGCAAGGTATTCATTCATAAATTAGTATTTCTGGATTTGAAATTCCTGCACAAATTATTACCTGTAAGACTGAGAATCACCAGGATTAGTGAAGTGATAGCTACAGGAGGAGAAAATCTACCTATTGATGTAGGTCCTCCAATTGCCACTTGGCTAAATCATTATAACTCCTCATTACATTCTAAATATTTCTCCTATTACCAATAGGTAAGTGTAGTCCCTACCTTATATCAGGAAAACCACGCTTTGAAACATAAGGAACCCACTACAAAAAATAGCAAACAGCAAACAGAGAAAAAAAAAAACTTGTAGAGAGAGCCTAATACCAAATTTTATAGCTTCAATGCTACTCTTGGATGTCTGAAGACTTTTGAGGAAGAGGGGCAAAACAAGTGTAAAGAGACAGAGTTAAGGAGTTTGTTATTAATCATGTATCTCCTAGAAATGTAAGATGCTACACCTATAAAGAGGCATCAACATGGGTGCCTAAAAATGAACCGAACGAAGACAACATTGCTAGACAGGCTAACGTGGAGGGGCGAAATCTCACCAGGCCTCAAATACATAAAGAACTAGAACCAACTAAAGAAGGATGAGCGTGGGAGAAAATAATCTTTTCCAGCAAAGAGCATACCAATTAGTCACCAAGTACTCAATTGTCATCCATGAAAACAGACACACACAAATGACATTATACAGATTCAGCAGTCTATATTTGTGTATTTAGGAATATATAACACATATATATGTAATAGCAATTAAAGAAACATAGGTCACTGATTTGAAAGACAGAAAAGAGGGGATGTGGGAGGTTTTGGGGGATGAAATAAAATTACAATGTTATAATCTCAAAAATTTGAAAAATACTGTTTTTTAAAGGAAAACTGGAGAAACAGTCATCATCAATTTGTGTCATTATCTTCCTTGCTGCTTGATTATTATTTTTGTTTGTGTGTATCTTGTCATGTAGCTATTTCTTAAGGACCCACAAGGAGATAGATTTTTTTTGTATTGTTTGTTAGTATACTAAAGGACGTACCTTGAAAAGCACTGGCACTATTTTATAAGATGGGGATGAATTATTGCAGTGTTTCAGGGATCATAGAGCATCTAGCATAAGAAAGAACAAATCAAAGAATGATTTGAACTTTTCTAGTTGGGTCTAGAATTCAGCTGAGTAACAGGAGATATGCAAATACATGTTCTTCAGACAGAATTTCAGTTTAAATTGATGCTTTGATCACTGTTGAAAAGGAATGATTATTAAACACAATTCCCATGGGAAATTAAAATTCAAATAGAGACTTCTAGTTCCTTGTCCTGACTGAGCATCTGCTACTGGAATTGCAGTCTTGCTCAAAACAGCTACAAAACTAGATAAAGAAGTATAGATTGCACAACAAACAACACAGGGCTGTGCAAGTTAGAATGGAAAGTATGAATAAGCAGAAAGTATGAATAAGCGCAAAGTATGAGGTAGCTACCGTAATCATGGCAGCTTCTCCCTGAGGCTAGCTTCCAAAGAACATCACAAGTGCATTTTGAATGAGTAGTGTCACAGTGTTGATCAGAAAAACAGGTCTGGCTTGAATAATTTAGATTGGAATTCAAGTTAGTCAGAGAGCTGGAATTCTGCAGAGTGATTCACAGACATTCTAGGCATAGAATAGGCTTGCCCTAGAAAGGACCTGCTCTATGGTGAGATACAAGAAAATTTCCAAAAGTTCTGAGAGTTATTTAAAAAGGTTTCTATTGGGTAAAAACCTTAATCATTCAGGTGAAATCATTCATGTTTTAAGACAAAGGAAGAAACTCCTTTTTTGACAAGCTGAAAAAAAAATTAGATTCTCCTTTACTTAACAGTTCACATCCACTTATGGGTGAGTATGTATATTTTATTTCTCAATTTTCTCTTAACCCTAATAGACCTAGACTCAATTAACAATTTAACAATTTTTCTACTCTAAAACTTGTATGTTATAATCCTCAAAGTCTCCAGGTTAGATAATAATAAAAAGCAAGTCAACAACATCTGTGTCAACACCAACCATAAATCATAAACTTAAAGAAATAATGAATGAATTAAAAAAATAAAAATAAAAACAAACAGGAAAATGTATACTCACAATCAGTGTCACAAATATATTAAATATGAGTAGCCACAATAATATAATAAAGGATAAATATTGGATGAATTTTAACATAAAAACTGAAAAATCTCATTAAAGATATTGATTAAAATACAAGGTTACAAACATTTAAGGAAAATCCTGGGAAAATTAAAAGTAGATTGAAAACAAAATCCAAAAAATTTTTGAATTCACAGGAAAATATCCTTTTGCATATAAAAAGTAAAACTAAATGAAGATTAAATATGTAGTCCTAAGAAAGATGGAATATTTAAAAGACCCAATAATATCATTTTGCAATATATGTAGTAACTATTAGGAAAATTTAAGAACAGATGGGGTACTAGAACTCAAAGAAGTGGATACTTGTCCCTATCCCTAACCCAGAATCTGTCTCCAGTTGATAAACCACTTGACTATAAAAATTAGTTTTCTCTAACAGAATCTCACTTGGGAAACATACCTCTTTTAAGGGTAGGTGTTATGTAACATTATTTTAAGATGTGTTACTTTTGTTTATGCTGTGGAGCATTTGTTTAATCAAGTAAATATATATTATATTCTTTTATGTTGCATGTGTTTAACTCTGTGACTCTGTGTTAATTTGCCTGTCTGAAAGACCCGATTAGTCTAGTAAAGAGCTGAATGGCAAATATCAAGGCAAAAGAAAGGATACATGGGATTGACAGACAGAGAGAATGAATAGAAGGAGAAAAAAAGACATAAAAAAAGAGATCAAGGAACAAAAGGAGAGGAGAATATAAGGACCAACCACCAGGCCACACAGTCAGATACAGGATAAAAAGAAAGTAAAGATATAAAAAATAGAATAAGTTAAAAGCCCAAAGGCAAATGATAGACAGGATAATTTAAGTCAAGAAAAACTGTCAAATAACAAGCCAATCTAACGCCAGGCATTTATAGGAAATAATAGAGAGCTTAGAGTAAAAACAACCAAATTCAGGGATGCTTCATGACCAGCAGTAGATAGTAAGAGGAAAATGAACTCAAAGGAATCTTCAGAAGGTTTTTGTCATTTTTTTTGCACTACACGTCATTTAAATACACACTGGTTTCTAGATTCATGTTTATATTGGATTCCTGGGTGTGCAAATTAGTGGGTCTCTGCCTGGGTGTCTATTTTTGTAGCTTTTCTTGGACTCTTTTCTTTCTGTTTATTTACATAATACTCCAATGTGTTTACTTTTAACTTGTTACATTTTAGCTTACTCTTTTCTTTACTATTTCTTAAATGCCCGTTGTTTTATAAGGAGGACAGAAAAGGTGAATCTGGATCAGATCGGAGGTAGGAAGGAACTAGGAAGAGAAGAGGGAGGGGAAACAGCAATTGAGATACCTTGTATGAAAACAATCCATTCTTATTGAAAAAATAATTAATAATAGTAATAAAGGGACCTTCCAGCGCCCAAAGATCTTGGATAATATCTCCTTAATGCAAGTGTAGTGCTGGTGGAATACAGTAGAAAAATTGTTACATTAAATTTTGATAGGAAAGTAAATCTCTTATTTATTACAACGGTTTAACAAAAAATTAACATTGTAAGCTTTCATCTTTTATTTTATTTTTAGTTTGTGGGTGTAGCTATGAACATAAACAAATGTTTAAATTCACAAGAATATAAATTATCTACTAAAGGTTATAGATAAAAGTATTCTTTCTAGTATGAAGTTAAAGAGAAAGTTAAAAACTTGACAGAAAAAAAAAAACAACAGACTAGTTAATAGGAGAATAAGAAAAAAAAATGTTTAGTTGAGCTGTTTTCCAGTGAGGGTTATATGCTTTAAATTTAGATGAAGTGCTTAATATGCAATTGTTTTAGTGCTATCTAAATAATAATATCTAAGTATGTGGCAGCACTACAATGACATACAGTAATATATTCTGTATATTAATGTGTGTATAAATTTTATGTGTCAATTACACAAGCTTTAAGATGACAGAACTACAACATTATTTCAAACACATCAAGCTCATCAATATCAAGAATGCGTTTCCAGTGAAAGAATCAGAGAAAATTTGGTTAATTAACTAATTTGGACCAAAGAGAGTAAAATACATGAAAATACAGATAAATATACATTGTGCATTCATGTTAAAAAGTTCCATTTCCTGCCATCACATTTTCCCTATATCTCTTTGAAATCCTTTGGAAACTAACCAATCCATCAACAACAGTAATAGCAACAGTTAAAGTGAATCGGAAGTTTTTCTCTTGGTAATATCGCATACTGCCTCTGTTTAGATGATACCAAAATATTATTGGGAATCTGTAGTATTCCAGTTGTATATGTTCTCTAAGATCTCAGTAAAGTTTATAGAAATAAAATGACTGGGCATCAAAGCAGTGTCGATGTGGAAATGCAAGAGAGCAGATGGTGAACTTCTTAGCTGTGAAAATAGACATTAAACAATGTTCACTGAGCAGAATGTATCACACTCAGCAACTGAGACCTTTACACTCAGTCATTTTAGGTAATTAATAACATTTCCAAAGCAAGAGAATGAACTCTGAAACCAGATTGCAATGTTTCAAATCCAAACTCTTTCATTAATTATCTCTTTGACCTTGGGCAATTCCTGTAAGTATGTTATTAATTGTATAACTTAATAGTGTCAATGTGATAATTGAATGCATATACATATTATGCAATAATTAAATCAAGGTAGTTAACATTTTCATCACCTTAAACCTAAAATAAATATAATTTAATAACTGTACTTATTTATGAAAGAATTTTGAAATTCTTTACAATGGAGTGATGAAATATGGTTGATCAACACTTCTATCTTTATCACTGTCTCTCTTCTTGCCAGCTTTGTGTCCAGGTCTCTAAACTCATATATGTATCTTTTTATGTTCCACCAACTCCCAAAAAATGACAGGGACAGTTCTTATTAATTAGGAAAGCTCAGACTATCTCTTAGTCTTGATTCTGACTAGTTCTTACAATTTAAATTAACCCAATTATATTAACCTAAATTCTGCATTGTGGCTTGTAGCTATTACCTCTCATCCTGCACATTGTGTTTGTTCGTTGTTTCCTGGCATCTCTGCCCTTCTTCCCAGAGTCGTCTCTGTACCCAGAGATATTGCCTAACCTATATCTTGCTATTTGTCATTCAGAGATTATTACACCAGTCATAGAAATACATTCTCACACCGTGTACAAATATCCCACAACACATGCAGGCTGATTTTTAATAACTATAATATGCTGTTTTGAACTACCACCACTCCACTGTGTAAAGACACACAAGAACCCACGGATTCTAGATTTTTCAGAATTTAAAATGTCTCTAATGTGAGACATATGAAATTATAATTACACTAAATTGTTTCCAATTTGTCGAAAGGCCTCCTAACAAGTTCATATCAAAAGCAACTTGTGGTCACATCATATAGCTGTAATGCTGTTATGAAGGATCTATACAGTGTTCATCACAGGGTTTATAGCAAAAAGAGGCTATCACATAGAAAAGTCTTTCACTTTAGACTTTTGTAGTCATACCAATAAAAAGATTTGTTTTTAAAGCATATGTAGAGACTGTTGATGTTTGGGAATTAAAAATAATGTTTAATACCAGTGTATAACAAAGCTCACCAAATCATATGTGAAATTGTGTTTCTTTTTACTGATATTTTATTAATCCTGTACTATGACAAAATAGCAAAGGCAGCATGATGTCATTTTAGAATAACTATACAACAGATACATTCTTATTTTTTGGTCTCTCTCTGTCTCTGTTTCTGTCTCTCTCTCTGTGTGTATGTGTGTGTGTGTTCATTTGTGTATGCCTCTGTAGTCTATGTGTTTACAGATAAGTACATCTGTATCTGTGGGTGCAAAGGCCAGGGGTTGTTGCCGTGTGAATCCTCAAAACTTTCCATCATCTCTCTTCTATTTCTGAAACAGAGACATTCAGTGACCATGGAATATTCCATTTTGACTAGATTGTCTGTCCCACAACCCAAGGATCCACTTGTCTTTGTCTCGTCAGTACTAGTCAAAGACAGATACATGTGAAGTAATATAGGATCCCCATGCTTTCAGAGCAGCTCTCATTCTTTTTTTTTCTGTAATATAATTTTTTATTGAAAAAAAAATTTCCGCCTCCTCCCCGCCTCCCATTTCCCTTCCCATCTCCCTTTTCCCTCCTCCCACTCCTCTCTCCCTCCCTCTCCAGTCTGAAGGGCAGTCAGGGTTCCCTGCCCTGTGGAAAGTCCAAAGTCCTCCCCCCTCCATCCTGGTCTAGGAAGGTGAACATCCAAACTGGCTAGGCTCCCACAAAGCCAGAACATGAAGTAGGATCAAAACCCAGTGCCATTGTCCTTGGCTTCTCAGCAGCTCTCATTCTTAAACCCATCACCCAACCCAGAGAGGAAATCCTGAGCAGGAGAAACCTCTGCTGCATTAAATAATCCACATTTAAAATTTAATCTCACGAACATTCCTATTTGGATCTAGATATCCAGAAAAAAAGTGAATCTTGAAACCAATTTAGCACATATTGTGAAATGAGTGAAGTCTAATGTATAAAACAATATATTTTAGTATAACTTTTTCATGCATGTTCCCAATCATCCATATTTTCCTTTTTTTTTTTAATTTTGTTGTGATGTGTATTGTCCTCCCTCGAGGCGGACTGAATTGACACTGTCATATTTTCTGGTCTAGTCCTATGCTTTGCCATTCTCTACACTTTTGAATGTCGAGATAAACAACAGGGAATATACTTTGTGTTGATCCTCTTAGTCTGTTATTCAGAGATACTTGTCAGAACACTGAAGCACACTAATGGCAGGTTAATGAGGGTATAAGCAGCATCCTAGGTGAATAATGCACTAATAATGCACTGCTTAACTAATATAACGTATGTCCATATGTAGAGTATAATATCATTTAGTATAGTTTTCTCAATGGTGAGATATTACCGCAGAGCTTGATCCTTGGCAAGGTGGCCAGAAGTAAGACCGAGATTTAGATGCTACACTCTGAGTACAGTGCACACAGTAGAATACATATAGCTTATGGTTTGAAAGCCATTTCCAAAATTATAAGTACATTTACTTTAAAATATGATATTTGATATTTGCATCACATAGATGAAGACAATTTCAAAGTAAGGTAATTTATAAAGGTCACACCAAACTAAGAATCATTCTTTTTTATTTTATTATGTATTATTATTGTTGATGGAGTAGAATAATAATTCGTCTGAAAGTAAAGATTGTGTTGTTACTGTTTGGGTATAACTTCTATAGCCTGTTAACTACTTCAAGCCAACATTGATTTATTATAGGAAAAAATACCTAAAATAACTATTTTGACCCTGCTGAGCATATTAAGGTTCCTAATGAATGTAAATGCTGAACTTCTAGTGAGATCGCTGTGGGAGAAATAGAGTGAATTTCAAAAAAAAAAAAAAGCCACACACTGCTGGGGACTTTTTTTTTTCTCTCTACGTGGCTAAATTTGTTAATTTAAATTTAGTGTACAAGGCACAAAAACTAGCTGGTTGTTTGGCATTGATTCAAATAATAAATTTCATTTGTTAAGGTAATTAAGGTAAATTTTGTTAATATTTGTAATCATTCAATGTGAATTTCTTGCCAAATCTGTTTGCCTTTTCTATTGCTGAAGACTACTTAGAAAATGAGTGGGAAAGATTTAGAGAGTTGGTTAATTTACACTACTATTCCGTGTCAAAGGCCGTTTCTTCAAAATCCAACCATCCATTTGGTTTATAATGAACTTTTGTGAAATATACTGATATAAGAAGAGGTAACATGCCGATTATGATTTTTGCCATAATATTTCCACCAGAAGGAATCTCTGGGTAGCCTTGATTTGCTCTCCAGATTAGATAGTGTAACTGTAGAAAAGGGTGTCCTGCATTCTAAATTCGAAATTCATTCGAAATTCATGAAGATTACTATATGTTTTTCTTTGGCAAAAATTGGGAGATTGGGGATGGGGGTGGGGTTTGGGTAAGAGGAGATGGGGAGAGAGAAGTAAGAAGAGGAGGATGAAGAAAGCTTGGGAGAATGAGACGGTTGGGATGGAGGAAGAGTGGATATGGGAGCAGGGAAGTATAAATCTTAATTGATGAAGCCATTTTAGGGTTGGCAAGAGATTTGACTCTAGAGGGGTTCCCAGGGGTCCAAGGAGATGTCCCCAGCTTGTTTCTTGGGCAGCTGAGGAGAGGGCTCCTGAACTGGCCCTATCCTATAGCCACACTAATGAATATCTTGCATATCACCATAGAACCTTCATCTGGTGATGGATGGAGATAGAGACAGAGACCCACATTGGAGCACCTGACTGAGCTCCCAAGGTCCAAATGAGAAGCAGAAAGAGGGAGAACATGAGCAAGGAAGTCAGGACCACGAGGGGTGCATCCACCCACTCAGACGTCTGGGCTGATCTAATATGAGCTCATCAAGGCCAGCTGGACTGGGACTGATGAAGCATGTGATCAAACCGGACTCTATGAATATGGTGGACAATGAGGGCTGCTGAGAAGCCAAGGACAATGGCACTGGGTTTTGATTCTACTGCATGTACTGGCTTTGTAGTAGCCTAGCCTGTTTGGATGCTCACCTTCCTAGACCTGGATGGAGTGGGGAGGACCTTGGACTTCCCACAGGACAGGGAACCCTGACTGCTCTTTGGACTGGAGTGGGGGAGGAGGGAAAGGGGAGAGAAATGGGAGGCGGTAAAAATTTTTAATAATAATAATAATAAAAATTTATGAAGAGCAAATATGCAGGCTGCTACCTAAAAGTCCCAAATATTCAGAAACATTTTTGTTCTCTATATTTTAAATCATTCTTTCATTTTGCTTTCCCACACTGAGACAAAGAAAGAAGAGTAAATGCAATTTCGTGAACTGATTGTAAATTTAAGCGGGAACAAGGATTTTATTCATAATCGAATCATGCTTTAACCATGGCTTTAAGTAATGCCAGCTTTTCCAGAACATCAAATTGGCTTTCAGTTGGCAGCAAGTTGAGGAGATATACAATGCAGCAGACTGCATCTTAAAACCAAGGGTTGCAGCATTTGCTTTCATTTTCAGTTTTTCTCTTCAATATAAGAAATTAATTAGACTGTAGTCAGATGATTTTAATAAATTGGTAAACATTTCCATGCTTCCTTTTTATATAATTTTTAATATGAAACTGGTTCTTTTATAGTTTACATGTTGGGGTGAATCCTGAGGAAAGAGTTCATTGTTACATATTAAGGATTTAGGCAAATATATATAATTGAACCTAAAGGACATGGAAATAAAAGGGTATCTATATAAAAATGAATGTATTGAGTGTGGTAAGAAGCATCTTCATTGCTAGTTTCCAAAATATAGAAACATGAAAACTTTATGATGATGTTGAGAGATTCATGTAGGTTTTTAGTTCTGTTACTTGGTAAGAAACTAAATACCATGTATATATAGTTAATATTATTTATTAGGAAAATATCAACATATCATTAAGACTTTCAAAGTTAAAACTCATAAGTATTAAAAGTCACATATTATGTGAAGTTCAAAGGAACTTACCATTCTGTTTATCTGTAAAACAATCAACATAGGTAAAGGAAAAACCACCTTTTACATTTTTAAGTGTTGGATTCCACAAGCTCAGAAATTGTTTTATTTAATTTTCTTCAAGATTGATGGAAAGTTTTAGATAACGATGCTGTGCTTGTTAGAGGAACAATGTTAATAAGGCACCTCGTGGACAATTCTGATTTTTACTCTGCATGAGGCACTATAATCAATGCTCTTAAAAACACAGAATACTTCTTCTGTGTGTCTTTGGTTATTAAAAAAAAATAGAAGGTAAATGGTAAAGGGGAGGCAAAATTATTTGACATAAAAATCTATGTGATAAGATAATAAGACTCAGAAAACTTCATTGTCAAGGACTTTAATCTAATTTTTGATTCAATTCTAAGAATTCCAGCCCTGATATCCTGATAAAACTACATGTGGACTCATCTGTTGATTTAAAAGTTTAAATAATTTAACAAAACATGGGCTTGCATGTATTTTTCAAGATTCCCAGTGAGGCCTCCTGCCTCCACACTTCTGTCCCTCCCTTCATCTTTTCTTAACCTCTCTGTTACTGAAAATCATTTCCTCTGGTTTACAAATTGACCAAATAAGAGTGATGAAACTCACAGTTTACAATATTCCATTCATATTATTCTAGAGTATTTTAAAGTTATTTTATTAGGTCGTATTTCATACATTACACAATGAATTTAGATCGTCCTTAACTCTGTCTCTCTCAGGCCAACTCTTCCTGAACTCAACCTGTCACATCCTCTTCCTATGTTTACATAGCCTTCTTTCTCACTCTTTTTAATTATTATTTTTAAAACAAACCAAGTCCTGTTAGTGTTGCACCTGTGTATACAAGTACAAGGAATCACCCACTGAAGGCTATGCAGCCTACCAGAGGCTACACCAGTGATGAGAACTCATTCTCCCACATAGAGTTTCTGGCAACTGTAGAGGGCCCCTCAGCTAAATGTGAGCTCCTTCCTCTTCATTCTTCCACCTTGTCTGACTTGATGTTAGGTGTCCTTGGCTACAGGAAACAGCCACTGTTAGCCCATGGGTTTAACGACTGTCTAGGAGACGTAATTTCCTAGGAATTTCTTCGACCTCTGATTATTAGATGATGTTCCATGAGCTTTGTGTGGAGGAGGAAATGTGATACAGATGTCTCTCTTAGGTATTAGCACTCTCTTCTCTGTGCTTTTACCTGTTTTAAGTCTGTTGGTCTGTTTAAACAGGTATCTACTATATAAAGATGATTATCCGAGGAATCGAGTTGCATTATTCTATGGGTCTAGAGATAATTCTCTACACTTGTCGCAAAATATTTTAGTACAGCCTTGACCATCCAAGTAACAGGTTCTTGACCAGGTTTATAGGAACAAGAACAAGGACGCTCTGGTAGAGAAGATCTTAAGTCAAGCTATAAAACTGTGAGTTCATTCATGGCACCGTTAAATGAACGAACTTATGTTGATAACCAAGTCATATTTGTACCTTGCAGAGTTCATAGCTGTATCCGAGTATTGATCACTTTTCTCCCTATCCAGCCTGCAAAACACCTAATGTCACTATAAGAGCCGAAAGATTCTTGGTTGACTCTCCAGGTCCTGGGACCAACTTGTGCAGTCTGTTTTATATGGGGTTTTATCAGACACATCTAAGCCACTAACATTAAACCCAGAGGAGATCAACAATTTAAACAGATTCTAACAAACAGGAAGTTTGAGGCAATAGTAAACATTTTGTTTTATGTTTTCATAGTTTTATTTGTCTTCAGCCATGTTTTTGTTCCTTTTATTTGTCTCAAGTTATTTATTCATCCATGTGCGCACACATGTGAACATGTTGCCTCTTGTGTTCTTCAAAATTCAAGTATTGTTAAAACACCCACAGAAAACTATACAAATTTAAAAGTTAAATTCCACAATAATGTTTCCAGATAAAGTCATATCTTGACAAGTGTCTTATAGAAAGGATTTACATCTTTATTTTTGAAACACATATTACGGATAATTAATATACATTGAATTCATCAGAATTTAACAGGTCGTCCATAATTTAAATACTCATTTAAAGCCTCTAAGGGCAATTTAGAAACCACTGAGTGTTGAATTCTTGTGTTCTTTTATTAAAAGCAACTTAGTATTCAATTATAGAACTTTAATCATTTAGTTTTAAAAGTTTTGGAAGCTGTATTTAGATGCTAATGAATTTATAAATCATTGAGGAATGATTCAAGGAAAATGATAAAGTTTGAAATTATAACTAACCACAAATAGGGGGAAATTAGAGGCAGAGGAAAGATTAATATAAATGGTATTTAGATGATTACAACACTTTTGGGAAAAATAAATCAAGCGCTTATTCATTTTCTACACAAACAAATTCTAGATTAAATTCTTTTTGATTAAGTAATAAGAATATTAAAACTAAAGGAAGTATAGAAGAATACATCTGTATAATAAATTCTTAACTTTATATAAATTGTTTAAACTTAAAAAATAAGATAAAAAGACTTGACAATGTGGATTAACACATGTCTCAAGTACCACACAATACTAAAAATCAGAATAAATGACATTTCTTTCTTATGTAACTAAAGATTTATTTCATCAAATTCTCATAGAAATCATGAAAGTATACACACACACACACACACACACACACACACACACACACAAATATATATATATATATATATATTTCTATGTTTATATTTCAGTATCCTGAGAAAGACAAAGAAAGTAGAGGGATGATGAAAATGAGGGAACAAAGTTCGTTAAAAATGATTAATTAGGGCATGTACATTGTCTCCAATTTTTGAAAGCATAAAGAAACATTGAGTAAAATGCTGACTAAATTTTTATGTTAATGACATGCAATATCAGGAAGTAAAGCAAAATACAGAGATGATTCTAATTCATACTCGCTTGTACTTTATTATTTACAAAAATAAATAAATATTCATTCTTAATTTTTAAAGATAGAGCTAGAAAGTATTTCAGTATTTCACACATATATACCTTTACATAGTAAACATTTATAACAAGAACATTTAAAAATGAAATTATAATACAGAATGTAAATATTCCCAATTTCTATAAAACCTTATTCCATCAAGAAGGCATTAGATTCTCTCTCAATCAATTAGAAGACAGATTCTACAGACGATAGCAATTCCTTTTCTTCTACTCTAGACGGTTGAAGCAATTGGCTCATCAAAGTTTGAAATGATTCATGTCTTCTCTGCCAACTTAATTTATTGTTTTGGTTATTTTAGTTTTTTTTTTAATATGACTCTCTTTCAACTTTCTGCTAATAAAGTATATACAAGCTGTAAAAAAGAATTTCTTAGACAATACATCAAAGCTGGTTATTTTCCTTTGGGATTAAATACCATAGAAGAAATGGCAAAACAATATACAGACGTGGAGTTTTAGTAAACAAGACCTTCTTCAGGTTATTTTTAAATTCGGCACTTGTTACATTGCTTTCCTACTAGTATGACATTTTTTAATGTTCCCTTTCTCTAACAAGTTTTTTTTTTAACTTGTTTCAACAATGTTCAGCTAGATAATAGGTCCCTCAGCAAGCAAAAATGAAGTGGTACAAATATTAAAAGCATTCTGTGCCCTTTGAAAATATTATGAAAGTTCCTGCACAGATGGGCTGAAAGTTTAATTACCTCTAAGGAAGAGTGTCGGAGTCATCAGTGCTCTCGGAACAACTGGAAATTTTGCAACCAAAATAACCATCATGAAATTACTCTGAGAGTACACATCATGCACACAGAAGAAACAGCTGCCACTCCATTTGTGTCACCCAGCTACTGCTATTGCCAGTGATGGCATAGCATCACTTAGGTTTGCTCTCTGCCTGAAATTTTCTAGGCATTTTGCAAATGTGCCCGACTGAAAGAAATGTATGAAATCGAGTAATATGCATCAAATAAGTTAGCACTCTTCTGCATACTTTTGTTGTGTATTCTTATGCAATCTTTTATAGAATAGGTTATAAAAGAAACACAGTTTCATTAGGTACACATTTTTATTATGGAACGGAGACGAATGACTCACATTTATATGGCAATTACATTCTACATGTGAAATTATCAAACTTTTTTTGTACTGAAAGCATGGTCTTTAAGGTGTTTATAAATAACAAAGTATTATTTTCTAATATTTTTATATAGAATACATCTGACATAAAACTTATTCAGACTCGGCTTCATGATAATAAGTAAAAAATGGTTACAAGTAATATTGCTATGAACATAATTGAGCATATGTCCTTGGGGTATGAATGTGTATTCTTTGGGCATATGCCCAAGAGCGGTATTTCATAGGTCTTGAAGTAGATTGATTCCCAATTTTCTGAGAAACCTCTGTACTAATTTACAAAATGGCTGTACCATTTTGCCCTTCCACCATCAATGGAGGAGTCTTTCTTTTACCCCATATCCTCTCCAGTGTATCTCATCTTGGCCATACTGTTAAGTGTAAAATGGTACCCAGAGTTGTTCTGATTTGCATTTCTCTAATGGTTAAGGTTATTGAGCATTTCCTTAGTTTTTTTTTCAGCCATTTGAGATTCTATGACAAATGAAGATAAGGTTTTAAAAGAAATATTCACCACTCAGCATCACAGTAGGGCAAGTGCATTAAAGTTTAAAAAGTGTATTTAGCAGTTTCCCTTGAGATGGGAGAGTGCTTCTGGGGCTAGGGTATTTGTCACCTTCTTTTTGTTTCTTTAGGTACCTCGTATATACACTGTGCACAGATATATACACCAGCATACACATAAAAAAGCTAAACAAATAAAAACTTAAATTTTTTAAATGATATCTAGAGTTCATATAACCTTCTGTGGCTTTACTATTATTTATTTTCAATAAACATGTCAGTCTTCCTTGAATTTAACATTATTAAAAAATTATGGCAAACTATGTACACAAGGAGACTATTTTGTCTAAAAGTGAAAAGAAATGTGAGCCCATTTGGGAAAATGTTTTTATAATCAAAAGCAAAGCACTTCCAAAATTGTGTAAAATATTAAATACTAATACTGTGGAGAAATATACATCACTAATGCTGTCAATTTTGTATCAATATCCAAATGTACAGTTTCAACTGAATCAATGGTAATCTATTTTATCTTATGTGCTGGTCTGAATGATGAATGTCTCCTGTGGTCTCTGTCACTGGAACATTTGCTCCCCAATTGGTAGCATTTTTTTATGTAGATTTATTAAGTTTGTTCTTGCTCAAGTAATATGCTACTGGGGAAGGTCTTTGAGAAGTTAAAGACTCAAGTAAATTCTAATTTGCTCTCTACTGCCTACTTGCAGTTCAAAATTCTGTTATGACCACCATGTCTGGCAGTTGCCATGCATCTGACATGAAGAGATCTATTCTCTCTGAAACACTAAGCAAAATAAACCCTTTTTTTTTGGTAAGATGTGTTGTTTGCGGTGTTTCATTACAGCAATAGGAAAAACGCATGCGTATACCAAACAATCTTTCATTCAAAATGAGGTTATGGAGCCTGTCCTGGAACTAGCTATTGTAGACCGAAAAACCAAAGGAAAAAAATGTTGTTATGGGAAACAAGAGTATACGTGAGTTCACAGTTACATATAGTCAATAGGTTAATGAATAATTAGAAACTTCATGCAATTTAAGAGTATATATGAAACTTCATTTCCAAAATATTTCCAATGCTTTATGTTCAAGAGACTATAAAGAAGAACTTGAGAGATGGTTCACAGTAAATAGCACAGGTTGGCCTTATACTACCAGCAAGGTTTCTGATCATGCTCCTAAGAGACCTAAATAAGCAAGCCTTTGAATAGTTCTCTTAAAATAATTTAGTGAGGGGACATACTTTATTCTGAGGTGTTATTGTTGGAGAGAACAGAGAAGTACTCTTTATTGAGGTTATAGTCACTGGTAGGTTCCTTAAGTTCTACTGAATCACTTCACCTCCAGTAATACACGGTCAGAAATAACTAGATTTAGTGAATTCTCAAAACACACAGGGAAACAAATAAAGAAAATAATTAGAAGTTAGAAGAACATGTTGGTGAGGAAGTAAGAGGAGTTCATCTAGGGAAAGGAGGTAAATAAGTTCCTATTTCATTGTGTGAATTTCACAATGAAGTATATCCATGTGTGCATAAAATCCACAAAACAAAGAAAAGTTAAAAAAAAAAAAAGAGGGAGGAAAAATTACAAAGAGGATATTATTTTCCAGTTACACATTACGATTCTGTAGAGCACAAATTAGACACTGGAGTAAGAGAATTCCTAAGCCAGATCCCAAAGACATTGTCTACCCTAGTACACTAATTTGAATATTGTATTAATACATTAAAATGCCTTCGCAAAAGCACAGATATCTAGGCACAACATAGTAAAATATCATCTTGTATTGTAATAAATGAGATGTGTTGATATGCAGGAGAAAATGGTTGTCTGCATAATTAGTTACCAAATACCAACCATTGCAGGGTAGAGAAGAGGGAAAAGACATGAAGTCTTCCCATGCCGGTAAAGCTCAGTGCTGGCCATTGTACCTCCATCCTGCCCCCAAGCCAGTACCTACTGACAAAACCACAAGCCATGCCTCAGCATATTAAATAAGTATCTCTATGATTCCTTCTCTTAGCTCTTAAACAGATCTGAAGTCACAGAGAGAAAGAAGAACAGCAAAATGATTTTTAAAATGTTCATTTAGTGGGGACCAGAAAAGAGTAGTTGAAAGCTGCAGAGAAGCTGGGTACTGAGAAGTCATCTATATTGTTTTTTTGTTTGTTTTTTATATATATATTGTTAAGAAAAATTGTGTTGATGTGGGAGTCCCCTCTGTGTACTGTGAATACCATTAATGAATAAAGAAACTGCAGTGGCCTGTTGATAGGGAAGAACTTGGGTAGGCAGGGAAGAAAGAACTGAATTCTGGGAGAAAAAAGGCCAGTCAGAGAGCTGCCATGGAGCCTGCAGAGTCAGACATGCTGAATCTTTGCCTGTAAGCTATTACCACGTGGCAATATAGAGATTAATAGAAATGAGTTAAATTAAGAGCCTAGAGCTAATTGGGCCAAGCAGTATTTTAATTAATATAGTTTCTGTGCGGTTATTTTGGTTCTGAATGGCTGGGATGAACAAGCCGTCCCCTGCAACAATGTGTAATGAAAGAAAAGCAGTGATAAAGAGAATGTCCCCTCCCTGAATCCAATCATCTTGTGAAATGCCAGATCCATACACATGAAAGATGAGACCTTAAAGTCAGAATTCCATGGTAGAGTTTCTCTAATCAGAAAAGAACTTGAGCAAAGACTTTCCAGGGAGTCAATACACAGAGTCCTTGTGATATAATAAAGGGGGCAACCTCTGTGCTAATCTGGCAGTAGAATTGAACATTGTTCTCCATGCGGTACTTCTTTTATGAGGAGGAAAAGAGTGATAAATTCATGGAGTCTTCTGCCAAGATATCAGAGATATGCATGTGTAGACAAAAGTCTGGCAGGTTCGGAAGTTTTTCAAGGAGAAACCAGACACTGTTGCATGTATTTGGGAACGTGAAACCTCGACTTTTAGTGGTGACTCCCGGATAGTGGCACTTGTATGACTACGAAATATAGGTCCAGAAAACCTGGAGGCACACAGTAGAACAGGCTCAAAAATCTAACCTCAGGTTAGAGGATTGCCCATGTGATAAAGTGGGCTTCATTACTTGGATCCAAAAACATGTTTTGACATGTTAAAAAAAACATGTAAACCATATGCCAACCTTAAAATGTGATGCAACGCAGTAATAAATTAAAATTGAAGCTTTGCAATCATCACAAAAGGTGCAGAAAAGACAATTGAGAAAAACTCCTTTGTTCACATTAAGATTTTGGGAAAATTTAATGAAGAAGAAATGTATCTGAACACAATAAACACACAATAAACATCATAAATAATAGATCAAAATAACACTTTAATGGGGATTTTTGGATGTTTCTCATGATCCGAAGAAGAAGTATTTATGTCCTAACATTTATTCCCATAAAATGAAATATCCTATACATCATTACTATGTGCATATGAATATACTATATGTATATACTATATGATATATGTATATATAAAGTAAAACATTTGAAAAATATAATATGACGTTTTTTCAATTATGTATAAAATGAAGTTGTAAAGAAGAGAATCATAAAATTCCAAAAACAATCAACCTAAAACATTATAAAATTCTGATTACAAATGATGAATAGATAAATTGACATACATTCTATCTTCATGGTGTGGATATCGTTAAAATTTCCAATCTATACAAAGCAATACCAATCCAATGGCTGAAGAATATTAGAGAACATTTCCAAGGTCTCTTGGTGAGTATAAAATTTGATCTCCCTGTTTCATAATTTCAAGCTTTATACTTCAAAATTTCTTCTAAACTATGGCCAGTATCAAGCAAAATACATAATGGCTCTTTGATACTGGACTATCTAACCATTGCTAGCACTTACAAAGAAGCAGATAAGAAAGAGCTTCGGAGGAAATTGTCATCATAGGAGTGACTGCTTAGGTCCTCCGGGTGCATTTTTTCCCCCTGTATCAACATTCTCTTTTTACTCAGATAGCCATTAACTCTTACATGATTTTTATCACAATTTATTGCATGAAGGATTGTATTGTTTAGGAAACATTTTCTGTGGACATATTAAAGAATAAACTTGCATATTCTATATTAGATTATCAAAAGGGATTACAATCTATAGATATCAAGACAATTCTTATCATACCAACCTGTTTTGTTTCTGGCATACCTTATATTTCTGTTACCAAAGTATGGATCTTAGACAAAATGATGTCATTTTGCTTCCTCTGGACAAATTCCACCCATAGTTAAGAGGTCAAAATGCAATTATTTTTTTAAAGATAATCTCCATATATATATGTGTGTGTGTGTGTGTGTGTGTGTATGAGTTTGTACATTATTCTATTTAGAATGTCAATTCAATGCTAATGAAATAGTAAAACTCATGTATGTGCACAAGGGGGAAAACACATCAAAATACATTGTATGGAAATTTTAAATAATTTTTATTTTATTTAACTTATTTTGAAAATAAACACTAATCATAACATTAAATATATTTAAGAAATGACTAGTAGACTTTTCTTTCAAGTATATACCACATAGTGTTTAAATCATACAAAGCATCTCAGTCTCCATAAACACATCATATCTTTGCTTTGTTTTGTTTTATTTTGCTTTGTTTGAAATAGGGTTTCTCTGTGTGCAGACTTGACTTTCTTGGAACTCAATCTATAGTTCAGCCTGGTCTCAAACTCTGTAAGATCTGCCTGCCTCTGCCTCCAAAGTCCTGGGATTAAAGATCTGTATCACCATAGATTGCTCTTTTATCATTTCTTTATAGGAAAAACATTCATAATTCTTTTCTGGGTTTTTTCAATGTATAAAACCAGATCATCATTCATATTCACTATGTTTTTTAACAGTAGGAAAGCATTTTATACATATCTAACTACAGTGTATTACACATTATTAAACATCCTTCATCCCACTAAGACACTGATCTCTTCATATTTCAGCAACTACCATTCACCTTTGATTCCTCCGAAATTAATTGGTCTTTTTACTGCCTGATATATTTACTTACCATAATGACCTTAATTTCCAACCACAGTGTCATTAATGACTGGGTTTCACACTTCTTATGGCTTGAAAATACTGAGAATCATATGGTGTATGGTGTTTGTGCATTACATTTCCTTTATTCATTATCAGTTATTAGACAAGGTTTATCCATATTTCGGTTAATATGACTGGAGTTTCAGTAAATACAAGTACAGAGGTCTCTTCAACATGCTGATTTCATTTCTTTCAATTATAGTAAGGATGGAATTTCTGTTTCATATATTACTCTTTTTATTTATGGATATTATAATCTACATTCTGTCCATACATGGACAAGAATACCCCTTGCTCTTCACTTTCTATAGGTAATCATGTCTTTTATCATTGTTGGTAGCCATTGCTACTGTACTTAAGTTGACACTAACTGTGATTTTGATTTTAATTTGTATTTTCCTGACGACTAGAAATGTTAAAAATATAGCACTTTCCAGTTGTATGCCTGCTTTGAGAAAATGTCTGTTTAGGTGCATTGCTAACATTTGAAATGAAATGTGTTACTTTTTCTTTTCAGTTTTTGGAGTTCCTCATATTCTGGAAGTAAACTGCTTTCCATACGTGTAATTACTAATTTTTCTTCTTCTGTGGATAATCCATTCATTGAAACAATTTTCTTTTTGAATATTCATAACTTTTTTATTTAAGTATAACTGTGTTTAACATTGGCCTTTTTCAATCATAGAAGTCTTATTAATTTAAAATGTTATGAGAATTGTACCTATTATTAGTGTATTTACATTATTTCCTTCCTGTATCTCCTTCCTTTAGCTTCTCTTGTGTTCTTCAAAGTCCCTGTTGTATGCATCACCTTTCTTAATTATTATTGATACATGCACATTAAAAATATGTATAAGTATAATCATGAATTGTTCTCTGTAATTAGTGAAAGAAGATTTGTATTAATTTTTTTGTGTGTGTGGATGCTTACTTTTCCTGAGTACCTTTCTTGAAAAGATAATGCTTTACCCAACATACATTCTTAGCACATATACAAAAAAATTCATTTGGATATATGAGCATCTTTATTACTAAACTCTCTAATCTATTTATTTATCTTACATAAACTTTAATAGTATGATTATATATTATATTATTTATGGTATATTTATAGAATATATATATATTTTATATAGAGGGAATTTTCATATTTCTTCAAAGCTGTCATTGGTATTGTGGCACTTGAAAAAGAGAGTTACCATCAAGACAACATTTCTCAGCAAAACAAGAGAATGTGTTATGGTTTAATTTTCCACATAAATCAGAAAGTGCATAGGACATATTACTAATAGTATACTCTATTTGTGCATACAAGTACTAGACTCTTGCCTCCCATACTATATAAGGATAAGTGATATCAGAATACGTAAATTCTCTTTGTGTTCTTCATTGGCACATATAATGAATAGTCATTGCACAAATCTCATTTATATTTGAAATAGACTGTAAAGTAGATGTTGTGATTTAATTCTGTTCCTGTGCCTACACGTTGTAGATATTACACTTATTCATCACTAGTTTGCCATCAGGCAAGGTCAAAGATGTTTTCTACATACTATTTCACTTATCCTTGGGGCAATTTTCCCATACACTGCACTCCTCATTTCCCAGAAGGCTCAAAAAGGAGTCACTGTGGTGGTAAGATATTTATACTATCTATCAGTCTTCAGTACCTGAAATGAACTTCAGCCTTATGAATAAAATTTTCTATTTTCTGTAATCAAACTTTAAAAAGGAACACTGTTTAGAGTGTTCATATATGGGTCTTAAATGTGTGTATATGTCCATGTGTGTATGTGTCCTATGTGGAAATGTAGTCATGTATGTGTGTGTATGCACATATGTTGTGGAATGAGGACAACTGATATGGAACAGAGTAAAGTCAGGTGGGATATCCTAACAGAGATGTAGAAGGAGAGTACACAGAGTCCGAAAGATGTTATGTAGTCACCTGCAGGAGACAGATGCCACAGCCAGGCCCACCAAAACCTTCCACTTTGGGTCCAGATGCTTTTGTGCCCCCTCAGGGTAGGGAGGAAAGTAGCTGAGATCATGCCCTTAGGTCAGCACTCCCTGCCTAGCAGGTGGCAAGAATCAGGTCTGCTAATACTGCATAGCCAGGAAAGCATGGTTGATTCCTGCCACCATAAACAGTGATATTTCCAGGCTGTGCAGTTTGCTGCTGGACAGATTTAGCTTTTACTCAGATAAGAAGGATTTATGTGCTACATGTTTCTTCTCAGGGTTAAAGTGGTGAGCATGGCTCCCAACTGGTTGTCCCAGAGGAGGTGGTAATAATACCTCTGCCATATTGAAAGGCAGAGAGATGCAGAGTCAGCATCCAGAGTCACTGCAACCAAGCTGCTCACCATTTTAAGAAGCCGTTCTGGTCAGAAAAAGATTACAGATACACAATAAGGACAGATTCAGAAAAAAAGACCTCTAAATGGGACACAATATCAGATAAATGTATGTAGGCTTGAGAAAAAAAAATATATATATGTATATATATGTATATATAGAGAGAGTTATAAAAGGAAGTAAATGATTTTTAAAAAAAAACAAAGTCTTTAAAGAGACAGAGCAAACATAAAAAATAATAAAAATAATAGAGTAAGAAAATGAGCCATGTAAAGAAGGAAAATACACAGGGTGTCTCGATTGTGTATATTATGGTGTTTTCTTTCTTTCTCTATCTTGTCTTAACCTATTATTTATTTATTTATTTATTTATTTATTTATTTATTAAAAATTTCCACCTCCTCCCATCATTCCATTTCCCTCCCACTCCCCCCACTCCCCTCCTCCTCTCTCTCCAGTCTAAGAGAAGTCAGGGTGCCCTGCCTTCTAAAGAAGTCCAAGGCACTCCCCCCTCCATCCAGGTCTAGGAAGGAATGCATCCAAGCAGACTAGGCTCCCAAAAAGCCAGTACATAAAGTAGAGTCCTAGGAGCAGAGGAGAGGGTTCCTGAATTGGCCTTCTCCCATAGCCACACTGATGAATATCTTGCATACCACCATAGAACCTTCATCTGCCGAAGAATGGAGATAGAGACAGAGACCCACATTGGACCACTAGACTGAGCTCCCAAGGCCCAGATGAAGAGCAGAAGGAGGGAGAACATAAGCAAGGAAGTCAGGACCGCGAGGGGTGTGTCCACCCACGGCAACGGAGGGACTGATCTAATGGGAGCTCACCAAGGCCAGCTGGATTGGGACTGAACGAGCATGTGATCAAACTGGACTCTCTGAATGTGGCTGACAATGAAGGCGGACTGGGAAGCCAATAATAATGACACCGGGTTTAGCCTATTTTTTGAGACAGGTTCTCTAACTGAACCTTGAACTCACCAGTTTGTCTAGACAACCTGAGCAGTAAGCCCAAGCGTTCTACCTGTCTTTACCTCTAAAGCACCGGGATTATAGATATTTGCTTTCTGTAATTCTTAGATGGTTTTTGGACATCTGAATTTCAGATTCCTAAGCTTGTGTGTCTAAGCCAGGTCCTCATCACAAGAACAGTTTTCTGTAAGGTAACAGAGTCGATTCCTAAGGAAGCACACACTGAAGAAAGACAGCTGAAATGGTAAATCACTGGAATAGGCTAAACTTTTAAAGGGCATGATTGATTCTATGTTAGGAATTTAGGGAATAGTCAAAAGTAAAGCAAAAAATCAGAAGTAATAAGTTTAGCAAGTGTCAGTTAAAGCCTGAACAGAAAATGTCAGCATTTCCCAATTTATAAGGTGAAGGAAACCACTAAAGAACAACTCAAGACATGGCTTATGAACAGAAAGGCATTGCCAGTTTGAGGTTAGAGAATTAATAGTAAACAAATTATATTTAAGTATTTAGAAATTTGTTTAATATGTTACTGTAAATTGAAAAATAAAATCCTTTAAAAATTATTTTATAATATTTTTAAAAATTTATAATTATATATCTTTATTTTAAATGTTTAAAATTATAAACTGATTCTTTGAAGAGAATGAATATATAATTCATTTGCAAATGTTAAACTATACTAATATCAATTAAACTTCTTTCTGGGCCTTTTAATGCTTTTTTGATACTATGAACAGTTTAACTTAAGGGGTTATATCCAATAGAACAATTGCTCAAGCTGAGCTTCTCTAAAGTTCACCTTACAATGATGTATTCAGCAGCCACACAGCAACTTCGACAGCAACTTTCTGCCTTAAATATTGTCAGTGAGAGAAGGAAAAGAATGTCTTGAACAAATGTCTCCCCTCAAATGGGAGAGAGTGACATTGCCAGAGAATAGAGGTGCTGCCTCTTATCTGTGCTTAATAACCTCTCTCGCTGGCACCTATTCACCTGCCACTTAGCACAAAGCCAAGCCTGCATGTCATTTAACAGGTCTGCATTAATACACCTACCCAATCAATGGCTTCTACCCACTCCTCAAGGACACTGGTCTGTTACCATTACTAGACACTGTCAACAGAAAATGACACCAGAGTCATGAAAGGCAAAACGATGTCAGTTTAATCAGAGAGCAGACAAAAAGGCAAACAATGCTACCCAAGAGGGAAGTATAGCAAGGAGACTCAGAGGTTGGCACAAGTCATACTTGGCAGGTCCCTGAGAAACCAGTTTGAATTTCAGGGATATAAAATCCAAACGAATGACATAGGCAATCAGAGTTGTTTTCTCTCCATTCAATTAAAGTAGGGGACTTCTATTGGCAGAAAAAAAAAAACTGCTTAAAAAGAAAGAGATATTTGAAAAGGATGTACTTGAAATAGATTCACAGGAAATAATAAAATAAAAGCAACTATTATTTTATTCTAAAGATATAGGCCATAATATGAATTATATTTAAATATATATCTAGTCAATTGTTTTAGTAGCCCCCAAATAAAAAATTAAATAGACATTTTTAAAGCTTGTAGTGCTGAGGGAGAATTATTTAGGCGATAACGTGTACAAACTGACAAGTTAGCTAACCACAGTAAGTAGTACTAATAATGATGGATCTCTATAATTATGGGTATGGAAGAGGCCTCAGAGATTGTCTGGCCCAACCTGCTCATTTAACAGATGAGAGAACTGACTCAAAGAAGAATGAGTGAAATGCCCGGGAGCACAGTGGCAATGCCAGTGCTGCCGGCTCACACTCCTGCTCCTTGTCTAAAACACTGCTAAAGATGCAGGTTTTGAATCGTAATGGGATTGCTATCTAGAACAAAGATGGTCTGTTAGTACTTCTCCATAAACATACAATGTTTTTTAGTAATGATGGAAAATTGAGAATGGAACCATCTTAATTAAGTTACTCCCAAAAGATCATTTGTCAACAGTGAAGCATCCTTCTCCTGACCCTATAAACTTTGGAAGACTTCCCCTTCACACTCATAAAATAAAGGAGGATATGTATTGCTGAAATAAATGAGGATCCACATTGCTTTGCAAAGCCTCTGGAAAGAAACACTCCTAAGTCAATAGCTGAGTTGAGAGCAACCAATTTTTGTGCAGATTGTCAGTGATATAATACACTGAGTCCTAATGTGTTAATCTGAGTGATCTTGCTGGCTTACCAAGAAGTTTTCACAGTGCTCAGTAGTCAGCTTTCCCCTCTGACATTGTTTTCTCCACTTTTATGTATAAGAATCTAGAGCTTCCTATACCTCCAAGTTTAAGTACATCTTTCAGGCAATCTGGGTCATTCTTCTTCCAACTTGATTTAATCTCTTCAGTTTCTAAGAAGTACCATAACTCTGGTTGGTTGGCTATAACTGTAGATAGTCAATTAGTATGACATTTTTTTCATACGACACGTAGGGAGAGATTTCTGTACTTAGTCTACAGCTTTTTCTAGTAGTTAAAATCCAAATTTAATTTTGAAATTAATTCTTGGTTTCTAAGTAAATCTCTTTCAGCTACTTATATCCCATATCATTTTAAAATACATTAGGACAAATTGAGTCTCAATTTCTGTGATAGAAATGTATTTCTGTATATACTCAATAGTATAAAATATTTAATAAGTATGTTCAAATTACAGACCTTTCCCTTAGACTGCAGCATAGGGCTTCCCTCATAGTCTTTGACCCAAGGCTCAATAGAGGTTTTCTTATCTTAGAAGAAAAATGAACTCCAGTATTACAGGTCCCCTTGCCCCTTTTATCTTTTTTGCTCTTTAAGCCAGTGTTTTTACTGAAAGGAAAGTCTTCCATAGATAATCTTCACTCTTTCTCCCAGTTTTTCAATGACACACTTCCTTTACAACCGTTCCTAACCAATACCATGCCTAGTGAATATAAGAGTCCTATTATTAATCTTATAGAACAATCAGATAAGAATATACAGAAAAATTTAAGTATAATGATTTGTCAGTATAAGAATCGTTCTGGACACACACACACACACACACACATGAGTATATGATGGGAAGCCTTCTTAAGCCAATGGCCTTCGAGAGGCTGGACCAGGTTGGGCATGAAGTTACCAAAAATCCCATGGGACTACCTGCTTACTCACCCTCTCCCCGCTAGCAACACCTGGATGTTGGATTCCGTTCCTTTTTCTCATTGTGATCCATGTGTTCCCCTTTAATAAAGAACACCTTATTATACCCTATTTGGAGCTAGTGTGGGATTATGTGATTTTCATTCCCCTCCATTGGATGAGTTCCTCTTCATGTATATACATGCAAGTGTAAGTAAGGGTGACCAGATATAATTTATTTTGCCACATTCAAAAATTTTGGGATAAAATTCAAAGGTTACACCAAAGAGTATGTGGTGAGTGATAAGGAGGATTTATTTTTATCAGTAAGACAAAATAGGATAATTTTCTAATGTAAATAATAATATGGCGGATATTAAGAGTAGGAGTATGATTTAGACTATGTTGAAATGCTGATTCAAATATAGTTTATTTCTCTTTTATATTATATTTCAAGTCATTTACTTTTATATGTATGTATATGAGTGATTGTCTTGCATGTCTGATTACTACTTTAATACCTAGTATCCACAGATGTTGAAGAATTTTCATTTATATTGTATGAAGATACATCACTGTGATTGTTTTAATAAAAAGCTGACTGGCCAATGGCTAGGAAGGAAGAAGTTGGGCTGGACTTCTGGAGACACAGAGGATTCAGAAAGGAAGAAAGGCAGAGTTGTCAGCCAGACCCAGAGGAAGCAGGTCATGTAGGAGAAGAAATAAATGTCACCAGTCATGTGACAGTATGTAGATCAACAGATATAGGTTAATTTTAGTTATAGGAGGAAGTCAGAAACAAGCCAAATCTGAGCCTGAGCTTTCATAATTAATAAGAAGTCTCTGTGTGATTATTTGAGAGCTGGCAGTTGGGACGGAGAAGTCTTGATATACATGAAAATCAGAAGGGGCCTGCCAGTCACATGAAACTGGAATTAAAGATAGTTATAAACCCCCACGTGGGTGCTGGAACTTGAATAGGATCCTTTGCAAAAGAAAATTCTTTTAACAACTGAGCAATCTGTCTGAATATTTGTTTCTCTATTTTTAATGTATAATCTGAAGACAATAATAAATGTCTCTTAGCAATATTGGAAATAAATAATAAATCAAATACTGTACACTGAGCACATGAAGAGAATCTAGTCCCAGCTAAGGTCAGCAAATATGATTATAATAGAGAAATAGAGAAAAATATCTGTTCTTTTTGTTTGTTTGTTTTGGTTTTCCGAGATTGGATTTCTCTGTATAGCCCTGGCTGTCCTGGAAGTTGTGTTGAAGACCAGGCTGGACTGGAATTGAGATCAGCAGGCTTCTGCCTCCCAAGTTCTGGGATTAAATATGTGTGCCACCACCAGTCAGCAGGATTTTTTTTTATGATGTAGAACATTTGTTTAATGATGCAAAGATTGCTGAGTTTTTAGGTTGCGCTTGTTTAATTCTGCGAGATTATGCTACTTCACCTGTGTAAAATACCTGATTAGTCTAATGCAGATGAGAATGGCTGACAGGCAGAGAGAACAATTAGGAAGAGAATTCTTGGAGAATCAGTATTTATATTATTTGTAAACAAATTTTCTTCACTTTATGCTATGATCAGATATATTACTGATAAGCACAATCTAGTTAAATTTTTCTTGGAAGCTGCTGAGGTCTTCATTTCTAAGAACCGCCATGAAGTTATTAATACCACAGTTAAGTGTTAAACACTTTGTTCAACAAAAAATCTGCAGAAAAATTTTATTAAATTAAATAAATAAATATATACTAAAAAGGTTTATACTTAAGTTTTGGTTTTAGGACCAATGTTATATTCATTTTTGTGGTTATCTGATGACACACAAATTTAAATTGACATAGTTGTTCATATTTATATTGAGCTTATCAAAAATTAAAGGTTTATATTGTTTATTTTAAAAAAAATTAAATTTTTCAATCTAAAAAGATATTATTTTTCCAGAAGAAATATGAACACTATGAGGACAATAAAAATTGTCTAGATTTTAAACCAGTGACACTAAGTTCTTTCTTTCTGAAAAAAAAAAGTTTAAGGTTTAAAGTACAGCATAGTTTAAAATACCAGAGTTGGTAATTTTAGTAGTGTATACTACAGCTGAGGAGCAGGCAAACTAGAGCCTCACCATAATATCTATCCTTTAAATAACACTGCTATAAAGGTTTAGAGAGAGCATACAATATTAAAATGATGACAAGAAGAGAAGTGTGGCAAAGAAAGGGAAATGTCAACTTGTAAAAATATGTTTGAGGGGAAAAGAAACATGTTCCCCGCAACGTTACAACATGCTGGAATCCTATTCAACAATGCAGATGAATAAGGGATGAGATGGAAGATCCTGCTCATAATTAATTGAACTTCTGAACTCCCATTTTCTTTCTTATTCAGCACATTGCTACATTTTTAAAATAAAGAGTCCTAGAGGGGAGAATGAAAACGTACCCACAGCTCTCATCATTCCCTTGAACTGTGATTCTAAACCAAACATGAGAGAAATGCCAAGTCAATTGCTCTTGATTCCATTAGGTATGGCAGTAGGAGGATGAAGTGTCTACCTCTCCTTTTAATTTTTCATTGTGAAATAACTAGATTTTCTGTTAGCAAGGATAACACACAAGTTTGTTTTTTAATGTATTTAGCTGTAGCTCCCTAAAGTCCATGATGTTTTTATCAAAAACTTAGAATTGACATTGGCACACTACCGGGAACAAATTTACAAACAACATTCGACTTTTACTAGGTTTGTTTGAAAAATGAAAAACCTGTTTCAGAATTCAATGCAATTTGCAACACTGCACTAATTCATTAAGTTTCCTTAGTCTGTAATTTGGGGATGATTTTATGTCTTTCTCTTCATCTAATATCACTGGTTATTTTTAAGAGTACTGGCAAAGTATAGCAAAGTGGATCCCTCAGCGTGGGCTCTTACCTTGTTAGCCTGATGTTAGGTAATTTTTAAAATAATGGCTCAGAAGTTAAAGTACATACTTAAAAACTTAAGTCATTACTGGTTGTGCTCAACTTCACAGCTTGGTACTGGTGTTTTGGTCTCATTTCTCTGCTATGACATTACTTGTTAAAATAGTTGTTTTCATTATTAACATAAATTACTTCCTGAAACTCAACCACTCTTAAAGGAGGGCAATTAATTAATATTCATATCTTGGTGTGAAGAGTACTGTTAACTGTCAGAATAATAAATATCCCTGTAAAGGTATTCATATTCACATCTCCATAACAAATGACTTGCTTTTACCTATTGGTAATATGTGTTCTTTGTCTTTATTTTCAATAGTTTAAGTGTTTGTTTTTTATTTATCCTTGTTTTTATTGTATTTATTTTTATTGCATAAAAAGTGTGAGTGCGATTTAATTATTCCACATCAAGTATTGCTTCCATTGGTTTTTTGCCCCCCTACCTTTTAGCCTCTTCAGCTCCATCCTGTTTGATTTTATGTGAGAGTCACTTTTTTTTAAGTGTTTCATGTTTTAACTATTTTCAGGAAGTGTGATTGATTCCTTTAAACACTTGCCTTTCTTGTTTCATTTTTCTCTTTCTCTTTCTCTCTCTCTCTCTCTCTCTCTCTCTCTCTCTCTCTTTCTTTCTTTCTTTCTTTCGAGTCAGAGACTCCTAATTTGAAACTTTTGAGGCCAGTTGGTATTCTCTGATAGCACTTGAGTGCTTTGGTGTGGTTTTGGTTTTTGCTATGCTTCTCACCAATTCTGTATGACTTTGGACATCGCGCTACATCATGAAGCTTTTTCATAATGGAGTGGAGTTTGCTTTCTTTTTTTTTTTTTTTTTTTTTTTTTTTTTTTCTTGTCTGCGTCCAGACTGCAGATGAGCTCAGTAAGCTCTTTGTTTTATATTTATGTGGATTTTCAACATTTTCTGTGTAAAACTTATATTCTTCCACTCTCTGTTGAAATTATCTATGTGACTTACCATGGGCAATATTGAGCATGTACAATGTTAACTTTTAATTGTAACTACTTTAAACTTTCTAGTCAAAATTTTCAAGTTTTTTGTGCTATGTGAATTCAGATTGTTCTCAAATTTCCAAATGCTTCAGCACTTAAATACAGTTCCTCATGTTGTGGTGACTGCACTATAAAATTATTCTGGTACTGCTTCATAACTTAATATTTGCTACTTGTATGAATCATAGAGTAAATACATGACATGCAGAATATCTTATATGTGACCCCCCACAGGAATCACAACCCATGGGTTAAGAAACACTGTTCCCATTTTCACATTTTTTATGGTGTTGGTTTATATTTTGAATGCTGGGAGAAAGAAAGTAGAGCCAGTAAGATGCCATGTAGCCACCAGAGGGGAAAGATGCAAGCGGTCAGCTGGAATCTTTCTGGTAAACCACGAGCCTCATGGTAAAATATAAAAAAAAATGGAAATGGGTTAATTCTAGATGTAAGAGCTAGCTAGCAATATGCTTAAGTGATTGGCCAAGCAATGATTAAATTAATAGTTTCTGAGTGATTCTTTTGGTTCTGGGCAGCCAGGAATGATCAAGTTGGCTCTTACTACAGGGTGCTATTTTATTTTCTTAACCATATCCTTTGCCTTAAAGAAGCTTCTCAGTTTCAGGAGATTCCACTTATTAATTGTTTTTCTCGGTGTCTGTGCTACTGGTTTACTTAGGAAGGTGTCCCTGTCTACATGTGTTGAAGGCTACTTCCCACTTTCTCTTCTATCAGGTTCAGAGTAACTAGAGTAATGTTGAGTTCCTTGATCCATTTAAACCTGAGTTTTGTGCATGGGAATAGATATGGATCTATTTGCATTTTTATATGTGTTGACAAGCAGTTTTGCCAGCAACATTTGTTGGAAATGTTTTCTGTTTTCCATAGCACAATTTTGGCTTTTTTCCCCCAAAAAATCTGGTGTTCATCAGTGTGTGGATTAATGTCAAGATCTTTGATTTGATTCCATTGTCCCATCTTTTTGTTATGCTAATACCCAGCTGTTCTTAGTACTATAACCCCAGCTTTAAGTGAGGGATGGTGATGTCTCCAGAAGTTCCTTTATTGTACAGGATTGTTTTGACTATCATGGGATGATGTGGGAGGGTCTTTTTTGTGTTGATTTCATTGGTTAGTAAAGAAACTCCCTTGGCCCATTTGATAGGCCAGCCCTTAGGTAGGTGGAGTAGACAGAACAGAATGCTGGGAGGAAGAGGGAAGTGAGACAATTGCCCTACTCTTCTCTCAGGGTCAAATGCAATGGAGCCAGCCGCCAGGTCAGACATGCTGAATCTTTCAGGTAAGCCACCACCTCGTGGTGCTACACAGATTATTAGAGATGGGTTAATCAAGATATGAGAGTTAGCCAAGAAGAGGCTAGATATAATGGGCCAGGCAGTGTTTATATGAATACAACAACAACAACAACAAAAAGGGAGCCAGGTGGCAGGAACACAGCCTGCTGCTCCTTCTACAATGGGATTTTTGTTTTCCATATAAATTTGAGTATTGTTCTTTCAAGGTCAGTAAAGAATGGTGTTAGGCCTTTACCCACTAATCCATCATGCTGGCCGCAATCTCTCTTTAGAAATAGCCACTTCACACTCCATTTTATTTTTGCTATAAAATATTGTAGAATTAAAAAAAATCATTTTTTCTTTCAAAGATTACAAATTTTAATCTATTTTTAATTCTCTAAATTATATGGATTTTTTATATCATTTCATTTATATTGGACAGCTAATTGACAGTAATAATGTAGTTATAGTAACAATTTGCCCCACTCCATAATATCGTTGAATACTATATCTATTTCTCCAGAAGAAATATCCTTTATATTTTGAACACTCAAAACTCCCTCCTAGCATGTAACTCAATGATACAATCTTTGCCAAACATTAATAAGGCTCAGGGTTCAAATTCTAGCATTGTTCAAACATGAAAAATAAATATGCTTCGTTTTTCATATAAATATTTTCCAGATTAAATATCTTTTATTTCATTATTTAAAAAAAAGAATGGTGTTAGGATTATGATGGCGATTGCATTGAATCTGTAGATTGTTTTTGGTAAGATCACAGATTTTACTATGTTGATCCTATCTTGTCAAGGGCATGGGAGATCTCGCCATTTTTTTTATATCTTGTTTAATTTCTTTCTTTAAATATTTTAATTTCTTGTGATACAAGTCTTCCACTTTTTTGGTTAGAGTTGGAATTTAAAATAGCCTGTATTTTGCAATCATTGAGTTTAGGACTTTATTACAAATTAAGTGGTCTGAGAATGTACATAACTATTAGTTATCACAGGCATTTTAAAAAGTCAACATAAAGTAGAAAGATCATGTATTATGTACTTTCTATGAGATAGGTGGAAAAGGGTAACAAAAGGGAATTTTCCCCTAACTTTGACTAGGCCATTGTATTCTCCTGAGTAAAGACTAAACTGCAGCTATACATAAATACTGTGGAATCATTTTCCACAAGACACTGATAAATTTTCTTACTGGCTATTTTCCATTTTATTCCTCTGTCTTCAGTATTAGCTAGACTCTTCTGAAATTTTGATGCTTAGAATAAGAGAAGAAAAATGATTAAAAGGTATGTAAAATTGCATATTCCAAGTAAAATTGGTTTTAAGTCAGGATTTGAAAAACATATAAATGATTTTATATTATTAAAATTGAGAAGTTATTTAGTCACCTTTATTTATTTTCTATCAGAGAGTCTAAACCATGAGCAGGTGATTACCCAATGTTTAATTGTTAATCACTTACAATTCAAAATTGTCTTTTTTAGCGTCATCATTTCATTACAGAAGTTTCTTTGAAATGTCAATTAACACAGTTTGCCAGGAAAAGAAAATAAATTTTCATATTCTCATTACTTTATTTAATCTCCTCATGGACTGCATTCTATGTTCACTTCGGATGCATTTTGCTGATGGCACGTAGACACATAGTCTCAAGAGACTTTTTCTCCATGTCTAGTAACCCTTGTATTTGGGTGTGCAGCCTTTTATTACTTTAAGGCTTGTGGTTTCTGAATCAGAGATACCTATGGCATGAAAATCATGGGTTGTCCTCCAGGGATTTGTCATACTTTATTTAGCTCAAACATGGACTCAGAAACCTGGAAAATGGACTGTATTTGGCAGCTTAGCACTTTTTTTGTAAGTAGTAAAGTTCAGGCTATCAAAGAACTTTTCAGTATGACAATTATATAACACAATATGTGACCTTTACAACAAAATTCAGAATGGGAAATCTACACTGAGGGTTTCCCTCCTGTTGGCATATACTCTCAATGCTCTCTGCTTCTTTTCTTAAGCACACAGTTATAACAGAAAAACAGCCTGTTTATGTGTCAAACATATGTTTTATATCACTCTATATAGAATTTTAACATGACAAAAAATATTAATGTTTGTTTTACATTACTAAATTACTCAAAGAAACTATAGCTTGATTTTTTTTTCTTTCTGTTACACAGAGAAGGCTGCAATTAAAGATGTACTCAGAATGTCTGTCACTAGATTGATGGCTTTTTTCTTTGTCCTTTGAAAGATGACAAACTAAGATATAAAAGAAATATCAGTTCTACTAAATGAAGGAAGTTAGTCACCTCACTGGCTAATGATAGACATTCTTGATTAAGCAGGATTGGGCTAATCTTATAAAGAAAATAATTCAGTCAGATTTCATAAATATAAATTAAATGTATCAAGTATTGGCATACATATATATATATATATAAAAGTTCTGATTGTTATTAAATTAAGTTGTTCTATTTTTAAGCTTATTGTCTTTGCTACCATATATTTTTATTTGGTTATTTTTTTTTCTAAGTACTTTTTTAATTCTTAGAAATTTCACACATGTATTTTTATCATATTACCTTCTCCCTTACTCCTTTTAGATCCACCATCATTTTGGTAACTATTCAACCTCATGTCTTCTTTTATCCTCACCACGTCTAATTTATGAAGATCATGTATTTCTGGTGTGAGGTCATCCACTGAAACATAATTGACCTACTATGGGCCATATCTTTAAATAAAATTGACTATTCCTCTCCTAGATTCTATAAATTATCAATAGATCCTTAGTTAGGAGTAAGACTTCAGGCCTCACTTTTCTCTCCATGCAGAAATTTGGTTTGATTTGAATTTCAATATGTATTGTGATGTGGGAGTGTCATATCAATCTGTTGATTTCATTGGTTGAGCAATAAACCAACTGCTTGGCCTCATAGGTTAGAACATAGATGGGAGGAGAGGACAGAATAGAATTCTGGGTGGAAGAGGAAGTGAGGTCAGACTCTGCTCTGCTTCCAGAGGGACCGGACAGCCGCCATGCTCTGCTCTCCTAGGCAGCTGCAACCCACGATGGACTTAGGCTAGAATCTTCCCGGTAAGCACACCTTGGGGTGCTTCCACACATCATTAGAAATGGGCTAGTCCAGGTGCGAGAATTAGCCTGTAAGGGCTAGAGTTCATGGGCCAAGCAGTTCTT
>NW_026067988.1:2089191-2125120 GCF_014885135.2 Alexandromys fortis
GTGCTTCCACACATCATTAGAAATGGGCTAGTCCAGGTGCGAGAATTAGCCTGTAAGGGCTAGAGTTCATGGGCCAAGCAGTTCTTAAATGAATACAGTTTGTGTGTTGTTATTTCGGGCATGAGCTAGCCAAGCGGCCGGGGTGTTGGGGACGCAGCCCTGCCGCTCCTTATTTCAACAGTATTGTGCATACTGTCACAACTTTTACTATGGGAAAACGGAACAAGGAAATGGGGATAAGGGAACAAGAAGGATGAATGGAGTAAATGGTAGAAGTACAGGTTAGAGAATGGAGTATGGGGAGAGATAACAGACACAAATAAGTACTGTAAAATTTCATAAGTAAGCCTACTACAGTTAGTACCTTCTTCTCTCTCTTATACCCACACACATCTCTCTCTGTGTGTACTGAGAATAGAATTTATGTCCCACAGAAGAACAGACAATGCTCTTAACCACTGAGGACATCTCTTCAACACCATAAGTACTATTTCTAAGTACAGCTTTGAAAAAATCATAGTCAAAAATTCTATTACTTTATTTATTTTTTCTTTTTAGGATATATTATGTGTCAGTTTGTTTTGTCTTTTAGTGAAACTCACAAATGATGACCATTTTTATGAATAAATAAAAGAAGAATCTAACAACTATAAGCAGGAGTGGCTGTTGGGAATGGAGAGGCCACATACCTTGCCAGCAGTATAGAAGGAGTCATGTGGGTCACTTCCAGAGTACTTCTCCTCAGTTCAGTCAAAGATGACCCTGAGAGTGGAAAGTGAAAAGGTAAAGACAGATGGTTTCTGTTAAATGAGCCAAGGGGTTTGTGGTTCACTCCTACAATTTGAGGTACATTTGTATTGCACGCTGGAGCGTTTTACTGAACCAGAGGTTATAGTAGGGTGACTTACAATAGAAGGAACCAGTTCTGAAAAATGTACTTTTTCTTCTTTTCTATTGTTGTTGTTACTTTTTTCAGCTTTGAATTTCTATAGCCTTTCCTCTTGCAATGACGTTTTGATTTTGTTTTGCTGTGCAATACAACAATAAAAGAGCCATACAAAAATCACAATATAGGATGACTACTCTTAAGAATTATTTTAATAAATTAAACTGGCATTCTATTATAATTTTTGACATTATTATCTCATTAAAAATTAATGAGCCAATGGCACAATGAAGGATTTGCTATGACAGCTGATTTAGTAGAATAATTATACTGATATATTTTCATTCTGTTCCTAATAAAATGGAGGCACCGATTCCTTTGTCAATTAACATGTATCAACTACACAGAATTTCTGTTTCTCATAATGATCAATACATTATTCCAAAATCAAAATTTGAATTAGTGACATTTCTTAAGATTTTGAGAATTTTATACATGCCTATTAACCACTTGGGATTGGATAAGTAGTCTGGAGACTTTCTGGAGACTTTCTGGAGAAAACTGAATCTTCCAATTTCAACAGACATTAACTCGCTAAAGCTTATCATTTAGGGGTAGGGTCTTTTGAAATTTTTCCATCATTATTGACTTCTCAAGTGACCTTGGACTTGTTACTACTGTTGTTATTGTTGATTTTGTGGGTGTAGGTTTTGTTTGCTCTTAACAGACACCCTTGTCCCCTGTCTCTTACAACTTTTTTGTTGTTGTTGTTATATTTAGCTATCTCCCATCATGTTCCCTACTTCAGCTGTCCTTGAATGTATCAGTTTGGATTGGGCACCTCACTGATGATTGTTCTCTGCATTTTGGCAATTGTTAATTTCTGTGATGGGCTCTATTTGTTGAAAGAAAAAATATTTTCTTTTGTTTTTGTTTTTATTTTGAGATAGGGTTTCTCTGTAGCTTTGACCTGTCCTGGAACTTACTTTTAAGACCAGGTTGGTCTCGAACTCACAGAGATTTGTCTGCATCTGCTTTCCAAGAGCTGGGATTAAAGGCATATGCCACTACCACCAAGCTAGGTACAAATTTCTTTAATGAGAGGTCAGAGCTACAGATATCTGTGGGTAGAAGGCTAAGTAGAAGTATTTAGAATGCAGTTAGAAATCATGCTCTTTTTAGAAAGTGAGAGTAGTAGATTTTTATCTAGAATCCAGTGTCTTACCTGGCATAAGTTGCTTAAGTTCCACAGAATCTTAACCTTGAGCATACCATAATACCAATTAGACAGTTATGGCTTCTTCTCAAAACAAGAGTCTCTGTCATGCCCTTGTGAATATCTTTTAGTTGCTGCTGGTGTGGCTCACAAGATTTGCAGCTAGGTATAGACTGTTGGCTGCTCATCTCACTTGACAATTTGCATAACATCTTCAGATACTATCAGGTTTATTTTTAGAGCAAGGGCTTCCAATTTGTTTCCAGTTAGATTCCATCCAAATTCATTTTGGAGTTAGTGATTTATTAAGCAAAAGGTTGGTAGCTTCAACTTCTGGGAAGAAATTGAGGGCAAGAGCAATAGCCTGTAGTGTATGTATATTTCTTAGATTCATTTGATCAAAAATCTACTGAAAATTTTCATCTGTGCTGGGTATTTTGTTATATAGTTTATATCACCCAAAGTGACATAATTTCACTTCAAGTATGTGTGTATGTGTGTGTGTGGAATTTTAAATACTATATGTTTAGTTTTTACGTAAACATAAAAGCATATGTTTCCTGTGGATTTTTTTCTTCCTCCTTGTCCTACAGAATAGCTCCCCTCACTCTCCCCAGTTACGTTATAACCACCATATCTCATTTTTCCTCATTCAAGGCACTTATGTTCTACTGTGCATCTTACTAGAGTTCCTTTTTCTCTTCCTCCGTGATCTATGTTTACTTTCCTGATGTGTGTGTGTGTGGGGGGGGTGACTTCAGGTTATAACGATTTTGAGCTAAAATCCAGAACTAGGGGAGACAATCTGCCATTTATCTTTCTGGGTCTTGGTTATATGCTTCAATATAATACTTTCTAGTTCCACCTGTTTATCTAAAATTCTATGATTTCAATTTTCCTTTATAGTTGAATAGTGTTTTGTTGTGCATATGTGCCATATTTTAATTATCCATTCATCGGTGAAAAGACATTTGGTCTGTTTCCACACCCTAGCTTTTGTGAACAGAATGGAAATAAACATGACTGAGATGTATCTGTCGAGTAGAATATAGAGGATTTTGGCCAATGCCAAAGAATGGTTCAGCTGATTCCTGTGGTAGATTTGTTCCTAGGTTTTGATATTTCTCCACAGTTATGACAATAGTGACTGTACCACTTTGCAATCTCAATAATAATAAATGATGGCTCCCTTTTCCCCATATCCTCACCAGCATTTGTTGTAACTGGACTTTTTGATATTAGAGATCCTTGAAGGGATAAGACCAATTTGCATCTGTCTAATTGCTCAGGATATTGAGCACTTCTAAAATATTATTTAGTCATTTTGATTTTCCCTATTGAGGACTATCTATTCAAATATATACCGTTTATAAACTAATTGATTGTTTACTAACTTTATCTTTTGAGTTCTTTATGTGCTCTTTATAGCAATCATCTATCAAGTATATAGCTGACAAAGATTATCTCCTACTCCCTTAATTTTCCCTTTACTCAATTGATTGTTTCCATTGCAGCACAGAAGACTTTTAGTTTTATGAGGTTCCATTGCCAAGGGAATTAAGGTCAGAAATGGAATCCTACTCTGAACACCTTTCTTACTTCAACTGGATTTTGATAGCTCAGTCCAGTGCTCCGATGTGGGTCACTGCCTCTGTTTCCATTAGTTGCTGGATGAAGGTTCTATAGTGATGTTTAAGATACTCATTTTTCTGACCACAGGGCAAGTCAAATTTGGGCCCCCTCTCTTCTATTGCTTAGGGTCTTAGCTGTGGTCACCCTTGTGCATTCCTGGGAATTTCTCTGGAGTCAGGTTAATACTAACCCTATAATGGCTCCCTCAATCAAGATATTTCTTTCCTTGCTCTCATCTCTGTTCTTCCTCCACCTTAACTATTCCATTCCCTCAAGCTCTCCTCCACCCTCCCCTTCCCTTCCCCTTATACCCTCACTTCTCACCCAACTCCCATGCTCCCAGTCTTGTACCTATATCTTAATGGGTTGGAAAAGATGTTGGTGTGGAATGCAAATTATTTGCTTTTATCCTTTATACTATTCTTAATTTTCTTGACAAGTTTTCTGATGTTGGCAATGATAGTGCTTCTGAATCCTTTGATTACTAGTTTGCATTTATTTCAATAATGAGCTTTTATTAGATGTCTTTAGTACCTTATAAAATAAAGGAATAAAAAGTAATGAAGATGGAGTTTCAAAAAGAGTTGGGAAACAAAAACTGAGAATCTATCACTTCCCTTGCTATAGCATTCCAAATATTTAAATTAAAATAATAAGACTTAATGATGTATAACTTTCCTTTGTATGCTATGAATGTATTTTATTACCATTGGTTAATAAAGAATAAGGGCAGAGTCTGGGAGAGGCAAGCAGCTGTCAGAGAAACAAGATGTGATGTAACAAGCCATGAGCCTTGTGGTAAAAATATAAAATAATAGAAACTGGTTATTTTAAAATTAAGAGCTAGTTAGTAATAAGGGTCAGCTCTCAACCAAGCAATTATAATTAATGTAATTTATATAGTTATGTCAGGAACTGGTGGGCAAAAAAAGAAACCCCCACTTATAATATACCATTTTTCTTCTCAAGTTGGTTTGGACATTGTATTTCATAATAATAATAGATTCCCTAACTATCTTAAGGAATTTTATATATAATTTAGGGCATTTACCTAAAAATTTTAAAAGATAACTGATAATTAAAAAAAGATATTAGACAATAACATTTTTAAAATTTTGTTCCATTAGGCCTTGATTTTCAGACATTAAGAGTATAAAAGGTGAAATCAGTTCTTGCTTTATTTCTCAGCATTTGGAAATTATCCTATGCACAAGTACCAAAAAATATTTATATCTCACTAAAATTACCCTTATAAATTTTACTAATGGATATTAAATTTATTATTGAACTCTAACTGTGTTATAAAAATTATAGAAAAGTTTAATCAAATATCTAACTCAGTTGAGGTAACCTGAGAGGATGAGGAAATTAGTTCACATATTTAAAATAATTATCATTATAAGCCCAGTGGTTTTCGCATATGGCTTTAGTGACAGTACTTGGAAGGCAGAGGCAGGCAGATTTCTGTGAGTTTAAGCCCAACCTAGTCTATAAGAGCTAGCTCCAAGAATAGGCTCCAAAGCTACAGTGAAACCCTGCCTCAAACAAATAAAAAAAAAGAAAAAAGCTATCAGTATAGATGGAATGCTTATCATTATTGGTATTAATTTAGGGTTTGGAGATACCCGTTCTAGTTATTCAGCTACTGGAAGCAAAAAAGGTTCATGTCTATGATCAGTACTGCTTTTGGCTGCTATGGGCAAGGAAGCTTCTTTTGTAATATCATCAATGGCTACAGACTCATAGCTGAAAATGAGAGTCATTGAAGGCTTCTGGGACAACGTCTTCTCCCCATCCCTTAAAGAAACAATCCAGAGAAGAAGATATTCAAGAGAGTTCTTAAAGATAATGATAAAGACACTGTCATGTAACTCTTCACATTTGATGGCTTCTGGTGGTGATGGAGTGGAGGAGAGTGGGGGAGGAATCAGTTCTCTTTGAGGGGCTAGCAACTGGGAATATAAGCATGCTCGAATGTGTATACATGAAAACTAATTGGACTTGGGTACCTTTGCTTGTGTGTTTGCTTGTTGGATATCCTTTCTTTTCTCTTTTCTTATTTTTTGGGGGGAGTTGGTTGGCATCTACAAGTGTGGGAAATTATACCTGGGAGGAATGGGAAATGAGTGTGATAATGTATATTATATAAAATTCCCAAATAATTAATAAAAGCAAATAAATAGTTTTGGGTTTAAATAGTACAAGAAGAGTGAGAAGCCACTTAATTATAATTCATCAGTTTCTTGGGTTTGTATTTTTCATGAGGTTTAAGATTGCTTATTTAACTATAATTATAGTTAAAATGAATAGAAAGTCTGCCTAGGTATATGGAAATCAGACATGAGCAGACCTGTGATGGTAACTTCAGGCAGGTACCAATTTATTGATTTACTTGTTTTCAATGAATGAGTGTGCATGTGGTTCTCAGTCATTCCACATCTCAATAATTTTTTGCAAACTTTTTGATTCTGACTGTGATGTACATATGATCCTTATTCTTCCTGGCACTGTGCATTTATAAGGAAAACTATTCTTTTATAAGATGTTCACATTAGTTCTATTTAGTTTTCCTCTCTTATGATAGCTTTATCCAACAAAATTATCTTGACATTATAAATGGACCATGAGATGGGGGGGATATTAATTATATACAACTATTGTTTCCTATCATGGAGTTTTAGGTAGAGCAGCGCTTGCAGTTTAGGTACTTGCCATCAGAATCTTCTGTTCTTATATGGTTAATCTAGGAAATATTGTAGAGGTTTATGAAATCACTTTGGAGATTTATGCTGTGTGAATCATTCTTTAGGTCTATGAGTCACATATTTCTCAAATCTGGTGTACCACTTTTGTTCTTAATTAGCAGGTGCTATATTTAGATGCTTACTAAGTTCACAGCAAAGAAAGCATGAACTACAGAGAGCTGCACTTTCAGTTACCTACATTAGCCTCTTATTCTTTCAGGCTCTTAGAGCTCAGTGGCACATGGTTGCAGTCAATAAAACAAAGCCAGCTTGTATTGCTGTTTATTTTGGCATTGTACATATTATGAATTCTCAGAAACCTATCATGTATTTTCCCATGTTGTATAAACTTAGAATAGTTTTACTCTCCTAAGTCACTGTGCTCTGAATATTCATTTATCCCTATCAAGTAGCTCATACAACCCTCATCTTTTCATTATAGCCATAATTTTACCATTCCCAAAAAAATCACATAGTTGAAATCATACAGTGAAGTTGTCATTACAGATTTACTTCATTTACTTGTAAATATGTCTCTGGAGATCCTTCTGGATTCTATTTGCATGAGAGGCCAAGTCATTTCTTTATTGATTCTCTGAGTGTGCTGGTGTTCTACAGGATCCCTTTGGTTCACTGAAGAACTATATAATGGCTAATCTTAACTATCATCTTGACTAGATGTAGAGTCACTGTGGAAACCTATCTCTTCTTGTCCATGAAGGTGTTTTTAGAAAGATTTAACTGAGAATAGAGTGCTCTGAATATGTAAAGTCACATTGGCTAAAATGGGCTAAGTAAAAATAAAGAAAAAAAAAAAAACCCACAAAGCTGAGTGTCAGTAATTATCTGTCTTTGTCAGTGCAATCTGCCAGCATAATGTGGCCACCAACTCAGGCTCCTGCCATCATGACTTCCCCATCTAATTCAAACCCTGAGCCAAAATAAACCGTCCTATATTTAAGTAGTTTTCATCAGGTGTTTTGTCTCACCAAAATGATAAAAATAACTAGAATGAACATTTTCCCTTATGTAACTTTTGGCAATTATACTATTAGTTTCTGTAAATGTTCATGTCTCATGGATATTTAAATCAAGATTAGCCATCACAAATGCTAAAAATATATGTAGTTCCTAGAAATGATGAAAATAGCACATAAAAGAATAATTTTGCATTTCATTTAAAAGTGAATCAAAATTATTCTGACTGCACATACTTGGTGTGGCTAGTGTTGTAGTTTGAGACACTATGTCCAAAAGATGTACATAGCATCCGTGGTCTCTCAGTGTCTGCAGAACATCTGTCCAGGATATTCTGGCTTTCATAGGTTCCATTGAGAAGTTGGGTTACTTCAGAATAAAGGGTTGGGAAAAGAATTTCCAATCAAATGGACCTAAGAAACAAGGTGGTGTAGATATTCTAATATCTAACAAAAAAGACTTCAAACTAAAGTCAATCAGATGAGATGAAAAAAAGATAGTTATCACAGGAAAAATCAATTAAGTCAAAGTCTCAATTCTGAACGTCTATGCCTCAAGTGCAAGAGCACCCATATATGTAAAAGAAACAGTGCTACAGATTAAATTGCTCATCAAATCCCACACCCTAAGAGTAGTAGACTTCAACACCTCATTCTCTTCAATGGACAGGTCAACCAGAGAGAAACTTAACAGAGAAATAAGATAATTAACAAATGTCATAACTCAAATGGCCTTAACAAACATCAACAGAACATTTTACCCAAACACAAAAGAATATATCTCCCTTCTCAGCACATCATGAAATCTTCTCTAAAATTTACCACATACTTGGTAACAAAGCAAACCTCAACAGATACAAAAAATTGGAAAAATCCCCTGTATCTTATCTGATCACCATGGTCTAAAGTTAGAATTCAACAACTACACTAATTGCAAGAATTATATAAACTCATGAAAATTGAATAGTGCTCTATTGAACCAGCTGTGGGTCAAGGAATAAATAAGAAAGAAATTATAGTCTTTCTAAAATTCAACTAAAATGAAGGCATAATGTACCTAAACCTATGGGACACTATGAAAGTAGTACTAAGAGGAAAGTTCATAGCACAAATTGTCCACAGAAAAAAAGCAAAGAAAGTTCATACTATTGACCTAACACACCTGAAAGCCCTAGAATAAAAAAGAAGCAAACATACCCAGGAGTAGACTATGAAATAATCAAATTGAGGACTGAAATCAATAAAATAGAAAGAAAATGATACAAAGAATCAATGAAACAAAGAGCTCATTCTTTGAAAAAATAAATAAGATAGACAACAATCCCTTATCCATACTAATCAAGAGGCAAAGAGAGAACACCCAAATTAACAAAATAAGAAATGAAAAGAAGGATATAACAACAGACACTGAGCAAATTCAGAGAATCATTAGGTCATACTGCAAAAACCTGTACTCCACACATACATAAAAGAAATGGACAATTTTCTAGATAGGTACCACAAAACAAAATAAAATTAAGACTAGGTTAAAAAAATAAGTAGACTTATAGCTTGCAAGGAAATAGAAATAGTCACCAAAAGACTCCCATTTGGAAAGATCCTAGGGCTGGAAAGTTTGAGTGTAGAATTCTTCCAGAACTTCAAAGAGGAGCTAATACCTATACTCTACAAATTATTTTATATAAGAGAAATAGAAGGAACATTGCCAAACTCTTTTTTTGAGGCTACAGTTACACCAATACCAAAACCACATGTGTCTCTTGATCATATTCACTCATCTTTTCTACTCCTCCAAAATCTATCTCTACTTTCCCACTCACCCAAATTTGTGTCTGAATTTTTCCTAAACTCATTAGTTACAGTTTGTATTGTTACAATGTTACAGTGTTAATTGTTTCTCTATTGCTGTGTGATAAATGTCCCAGTAAAATTCAAGGAAGGGAAGAATGACTTTCTTTGGATATAAGTTCCAAAGAGAATAGAGCCCATTATTGGAAGGCAAGTAAACACAGCAGAAATGTAGCTTACCAGGCAGTCAGGTCACTGACTGATCATCCACAGGCAGGATGCAGAGCGAGAGAGACCAAGAAGAAACATAGCCAGGCTACAAACTTCAAAACCTACCCATACTGGTGTATGTCTTCCATCAATGCTCTGCTACCTAAAATTTCCATAGGTTTCTCAAGCAGCATAACCAACCAGAGATTAAGTGTTCAAACAAACACCTAAAACTAAGGAGGTGTATTTAACATGCAAACAGCTCCATCAGTAAAGAACCAAAGTATCTTTGACTGCACAGAGAAAGATTATGCGATACATAGCATTTTCCATGGGAAAGTATCTCAGACTTGAAGCAAAGGCTTTCACAAAAGTCTATATATAGTTGTGTTTTTCAAAAATCAAAAAAAAAGCCTTTCCATTCCTTTCTATTATGTTTAATATAGGGTATTGGGGCTTCACATGGCTAACAGGACTTGAGTGCTTTAGAGTGCCAATTCCATGTCAAAATTCTGACATCACCAGCTCCAGACGGGCAGGCTTAGCTTCATAGAGTTCTGGCAACCAGCCAAGCATTACTGAAAGCTTTGGTGTAGTATTTTTTACCACTGAACATGATACTGTCCCCGCAACCCTTTTGTAACTGCTTGCATAAAACTTTGAGGCTATAGAAAAAAAAAAAAAAAACAGTGCTCTGAATATTTTTTCCTAAACACTCTACCTTCTCTAATATGTTTTGAAACTTACTATTGAGGTTTGTCTTTTTTACCTATGTCCATGCTCAAGAAAAGGGAGTCCTTTTTCTCAACTCACAGCCGCACTACCAGCAACTTACTATTTTAATGAATATATGCATGGTAAGGAAATGAATTCAGCCATACTTTTGAGCTCATATTAGAATTCATTATTTCGCCATTTGCTATTTTAGGAGTTGTTTTATAAATCTAAGTATTAAAAATGATATTAAAATTGCACTGCTGCAAGCAACAAACATGCATTTGGTCTTCTACCAGTATTGCTTTTACAGACTGATATGGCCCTTGGGCATTTAAGAGAAACATTTATAGGGACTTTCAATCACTTGTTACTGGCCTTCATGGCAGGCAAGTGTGAGCATCCAGAATTGCTTCCTAGAGTGTCTATACATCCACTGAGTGCCATGTTGGCTGTAAATAGACAACATGATGCTTACAAGCTGCCTGTGGAATTACTGTTTCCTGAATACCCTCAATAACAAAGTCAAACCAAATGTCTGAGTTGGCAATTAGCCCTTCATAACACCTATAGTGGATAGGGTAAAGTGTTAATAAAATAGAAAAAAATACTGAAAAGGATTCAGCAATAAGCATAGGGTACACAAGGATGTTTCATAATTTCCGGTCACTAACACTCCATAGTTTTCTCTCTGAAAAAGGGGGATATTGTGCTAAACTTGCTAGGGTTTCACCCGACCCATAACTTTTCTCTCTCTCTTCCACCCTCCATGCCTCTCTCCCTTTGTTCCTCCTTTCTTCCCTTTGCTTTATTTAACTTTCTACTTTTTTAATTTTCTCACAAACATTTTCTGTTTTCTTAGCTATTTCTTTGTTTTAATTTGTTGCTCATTTTGACCTTTTCCAATTTATTTTGTCTTCTGCTGAACATCTTTTACCAATCACATAGGTCATAGAAAAGGTTTTATATATATGTGTGTGTGTATCTGTGCATGTGTGTATGTATATATATATGATGTGTATGATATGTACATATAAATGTGTATGAATATATATCATACATATGATGGATAGATAGGCATGGATAGATATAGATGGATAGATGATAGATAGATAAATAGATAGATAGATAGATAGATAGATAGATAGATAGATAGATAGATAGATCTAAATCAAGCAGAGACCTAGATTTACTGTTTCCCATGTGTGTGCATGCTTTGGTATGTGTGTGTGTGTGTGTGTGTGTGTGTGTGCATGTTAAGTTCATTGGGCTAAAAGAAAATTGAAGAATAAAATGTGAAAATAGTGCCTGAATGAAAACCAAAATTGTTGGTTTGATCCTGCACAAAATGTCTGTGTGATGTTCATTCAAAGGAATAGAATTGTCCAATAGACCTGTTGCTATCAGTAGTGAGCAAAGTTCCACAAACTGGCCTAGAGTTTACTCATGTCATTTTTAACACTGTCCTCTTTGAGATTGTTGTTAGGAAAAAATAAAGTTCGAAAATAAATTTCATATCAAAACAAACCTCTGGGGTTTTGTCTTTAAGCACAACCTTTTAATTTTCTCTCTCTCTTGTCAGACTTTGTTTCATAATTTATTATTTTTGCCTTTGATTTTGTGTGTTCCCAAGTTCCTGTATAATGCTACATTTGATTACTGTAGCGTTAATTTATGATCAGCTCTCACTCTATAGTTATGTAGTATTAGAAAAACAGGAAATTAGACAAACAAAGCAGATATATTGGACTACTACATGAAAAATATAGTCATGTAGTTCTATGTAATTACAGCAACTAAAGACACAGATTTTTGGATGGTAGGGTTCATATAGTCATATATAAAGAATTTAACCATCTCACATTTGTATAAATATGATGAAAGCCTAAGATAGAGTAAATGATGCATCAATTGTTGAAATAATCTAAATTAGCCAGGCGATGGTGGCACAAGCCTTTCATTCCAGCCCTCGGGAGGCAGGGGCAGGTGGATCTTTGCGATTTTGAAGCCAGCCTGGTCTAAAAGAGCTAGTTCCAAGACAGGCTCAGAAGCTACATAGAAACCTTTTCTCGGAAAAACAAACAAACAAACAAACAAACACCCCCAATGGATGTAGATGTTATTTCTGCCTTTTAAAGAGTTTTATTATTCAACTTTTCTTTTATCTTTAGCATTATTTACATTAGCTTGCATTTTATACATTTCTAGTATATTCAACCTTAAATTCTCTCTTTTTTTTAAAAAAAAATATGTTTATATCCTAGAGCAGTTATAACTTCATTGCCAAATACAAACTTAGGTGAAGCTCTGGTGATTTGTTAGATCCCTCTTTGTCTGTTCTTAATATAAATTTCCATACTAGAATGGGTTGTTTGTTATTTAAAAGAAAAAAATTATGTTGGCATTTCATTATCACCTATATAGTTTACAATCAGGTTCCACAATTTTTGGCAATTGTGTAAATAGATCACCGTTCTTTGTACACAGTCTTCTACAAAGCTTTTTAAAAACTTTTCTCAATTCAACCTCTCTAAGTAACTATCTACTCTCCTAACATGTTCACATTATTTTACGATCTCATAGCTTTTTCTCATGTAGGTACTTTTCCTATCATTATGCTGATAAATCCAGGCTATGATATAATTGCCTTATAGTTTATGATTCTTAGAAAAAAGTCAGAGTGCTTGACAGTAGAAGACATTTTAATTCTGTTTACTGACTGAATGGGCCATAGATATTGCATATTGCCACAATAAATTTTTATATATTTGCTTTGTGCAGAGATATCTGCCTGTAGTCTCAGCTAACTATTGGGGACTAAGACAATGGCTCATATTAAAATGCTGCTTGGACAAGTCAGACAAGACCCTGCACCAAAGGGGGGGATGTAGGAGAGATAGACATAGAGAAACTGAATCAAAATAAAAAAGCCTCAGGTCAATATAATTTTAACACGAGAAAAATCTTACTTTGTTTTTTTTTCTCCCAATTAAGCAACAAATGTCTCCTAGAAACAATGCTTTAGTATTAAGAAAAAATAATTGTATAGTTGAAAGTTAAGATTATTTTTTTAAGTCTTATTTTACATACCAATCCAGGTTCTCTCTCCCTCCTGTCCTCCCACTCCTCCCATCTCCTCCCCATCCCATGACCCATTCACTCCTCAGAGAGGGTGAGGTCTCCCATAAGAAGTCAACAAAGTCTGTCATGGTCTTGAAGGACCAAGGCCCTCCCCATGGTAAGGTTGTATTTAAAATACCTTGTTTCAACAATTTTAAAATGATAGACGAAGAGACTAGAAAAGCAACACAAAGTAGTTAATTGTGAAGTGTTTCCAATGAGTTCTTTTCAATTTCACATTTTGAGGTTTTATTATAATTATTGAATCCCTAATTTTTTCTTCCCTCCAAACTCTTCTCAAGCCATGATTGCTCTTCTCAAATTCATGGATGCTTTTCCCTTAATTACTATTACATGCACATATGCATTCTATCCACCTAATTATTTCTAAATATTACCTGCTTGGTCTGTATAATGTTACTTCTATGTATGTTTTCAGGGATGACTAATCGGTATTGGCTTATCAATCACCGTGTTCTTACCTGGAGAAGACTGCTCTCAGAGTTCTTTAGTTATCTGAAGTATTTTGTTTAAATCTGAAGCTTCCAAGACTTTCCCCAATCCACTTTGACAAACTATAAGTATTCATAAGAATAATCTTTGGAAATACTGCAGTCATACCAGTCAGTCTTGTTTCCAACAGCAACTTGGGTTTCAGTGCAATTCCTGGCCTAAGAGACAGAGCTGCAGACAGTGGCAGGCTCGGTCAACAGCACCTGCAAGTTAAAGAACCATCTCAATGTAATATATGTGTGCAACGTATATAGGACTAGCATTTATTGATGAGGCTTTTCCACCCCATACACCTTAGAAATATCAATCAAAAACAGTAACGTTTTTGAATAAGAAAGACACAGGGAATATTTTCATTTTTTTTTGTTTGATCCTTGCTTATTGTGAGACTCTCCCATAAGTGAGTGGCCTAGCTAACAACTAGAAAATGGGAAAGTCTAGTAGGAGAGCATATTTTAGAAAAATCAATCTTTGTTGCTGACTTTGACCTCTAATGAAGATATCTGATTATTATCTTTTTTTCACAATGGAAACTTACACTAGCATATTATCCCATGTACACATTTTAAGTACTCAGGTATATTTTTGTAAGAATGGGATGTTAAATCAAAATTGTCACTAGGGAATGCTTTGACATGGAACCCATATTATATATCATATTCTCTGAGAGTCTGGGGAAAACAAGTTACATTCTTTGAAGAAATGAATTAGTTGGATAGGATTAACATATAGAATGCTTCCAAAAAGAAGATAATGAGCCCATCTATATTATTTCTAAGCATTTTCAGGGTCTGAAAAATAAAAGTAATAAGATGTTCTTAATAAGATAGTACTTTCCAGTTTTTAGAACTACTAGGGGGAAAGTAAGTGAGAAAAATCCATTTTGAGAAAGTGATTATTCAAAAAAATCATTTAGTAGAAAATTTCCCTTAGGTACAAGTAATTTCAGAAGCAACTAGAAAGACAAAAGGAACATGTCTAACATCACAGTGTTTTGGAATTCATTACTGTGCAAGTGATTTGTAACAGTTAATATAAAATATTTACTTTATATATAAAGAGCATATAGCACAGGAATAATATTCTTGGCTCTTTATTAGGAACCTTGTGTTCATATCATTAGTCACAAAACCCCAATAAACAAATAAATCAGTTTGTCCTCAAAGAAGCCACAGCCTACTAGCAGAAGACTGATATAGTAATCAATAAATAGAATGTCTCAAGAGATGTTATCTGCAGAAATATTCCATTTCTAAGTCTGTAGAAATAGCACCTCATGTTTCATATATATTATGGAGAGATGAGAGTTTAATGAATAAAGTTTCCTGAGGCGATAATTTTGGGCCCAATTCCTACAGATGAATCAGAATTTTCATGATTGAAATGGAGGGCAAAAGGAAGGTCATTGGTCCTTCAGGCCTTGGGAGTATGACTTGAAAGAAAATAAGAATATCATTCAAACTGAATTTGTACATTTAATGGTAAGTCAAACTTAAGTTAGACGAAATAATTTTAACAATAAATATGTTCTTAAAATATGCTATACTATTTAGTAAGTATTTCTTGTTTCGGTAGAATTATAATATGTAAACGCTAATTGTTCTTTCAATGTAGAGAGATATCATAGAAATAAACAAATTATTAGCTATGACATGTGGGGAATACTAGTTGAGGTAGGACTTCAATAAATTATGAGGTATGTTCTGTTTGACAGTGACCTTAACTGGAACACAAGATTGTATAGCAGCAGAGAAGCAATTGAAATTTGCATTCACAACGAATCCATGTGGAATGAAGAAGTTACATATCTGAGGAATATAAACATAGAAAACAAGTAAAAAATTCATGTTACACTGTAAATTTGGTGGTTCGGATCAGTTTTAGGACTTGTCTAAACATTCATTCTAGTTATAAAATGATTTGTTTAACAATTTAAATCTCTTCCACATGTGTTTTTAATTTAATTATACTGAAAGTAATATTTACAGTTATAAATCACATCTATTTTCACATCTATACATACATTTACTTATAGAAAGTTTATAATAATAATTAAAAGAATTATAAGAATTTAAAATTCAGAGATAAAGACTTTTTACCTTTCAATTTAGCTAATCTAGAAATATATAGATACTCTTTAAGGAAACCTTTGATCAAAGCCTATAATTGTGCTAAAATGCTCTATATTTCATACATTTTACTTCAGTCATTAAATATTAGCTTAGTGCAGTAGTTCCCGATGACCCTTTAACAGGGGTATCCTAAAACCTTATGTGTGTGTGTGTGTGTGTGTTGATTCACAACCGGAGCGAAATTATAGTTATGAAGAAGAATTAGAAATACTTTTATGATATAGGTCACTACAGCATGGGAAACTGTATTCAAGGATAACAACATTAAAAAGATTGAGAACCACAAGTTTAGAGTGAAGCATGAAAATTTCCTGGTGAACAGTGGTAGCAAATGCCTTTAATCCTAGCACTTGGGAGGCAGAGGCAGGCAGATCTCTGTGAGTTTGAGGCCAGCCTGGTCTACAAGAACTAGTTTTAGGATGGGCTCCAAAGCCACAGAGAAACCCTGTCTTGAAAAACAACAACCACAAAAAAAAAAAAAAATTCAAAAACTGATCATGGAATTTATACCTACAAATGCACATGTATCTAGTTAAGATTTTATTGATATGAAAACCTGACAAATGTTGGTATAGTGGAAATAAATATTAAGATAAAAGTCCTTGAAGACAACATGGAAAATATATGATAATAAACATTTGTTTATCCTATAAAACATGATTTGTCTGACTTGCAAAATCATAATTTCTAGCCTTATTCTAAATATTTAACTTATCTCTCTTCATCAATATATCTCTCATTCCTCATCAAAAATATATTTTTTTTTTAAATTTTCACAGCCACAGATAACAAAAAATAGCAACAACTTCATGTCCTGTTCAGGTTGGAACATCTACAGGGAAACCTCAGTATCCAAGGTTGAGAGATCATTGAGGAAGAGGATTAGAATAAGAGCCAGACAACCTTGGACCTGTTGTTAAAAAGCATCATGACAGGGATGCTGCACCCATGAGATCTCAAGAACAATGTCTTCCAAATAAGTACTACATAACGGCAACAATAGGCAGTGTGGATGGGAGAAATTTCATAAGGCTGCACCTTTAGAGAAAGTTCTATAAGCAATCAAAGGCTGCCGAGCTAGACAGAATCAGCTTTCTCCAGGAAAGAGCCCCCCTCATACATTATCCAACCCTAAGTGGTCAGTCCTAAACACATGTAAATTACCAAAAACACTAAGTAGGCCCAGGAAGTCATTATGTGCATGTGCAAAGTATTTAAATAAGAGGTCTTGAATTTAAAGCAGTGTGGGAGGATATTGGAGTGGAAAATGAGAAATAATGTAACTACTGTATTCATGTGTGAAATTCTCAAAAATCATTAAAAATTACTTAAGTGAAAGAAATGAAAGCATGCCATGACAATGAAAGTAAGACACAATATGTGCATTTTTGTGCTAATATCATCATCACAAAGTTGCAGTGGTATTATTTGTCATGATCTTGATTTTCCAAGAAAGCATCTGAAATATAGATGTTGAGATCACAGAAGAATCAGTGTGAGATTGCAGATTTGCCGCCATCCATTCCAGGAAAGGGGCTCAATTTTGCACCCCTTTTTATTTGTTAAGGGATATTACACAAGGAAATAGCAAGGCTCGTCAATCCTTCCTATCTAATCTTAAAAGGTGTGTAATAATTCAAAGTTCTCTCTGAGTCCTATGAATTTGTCTCACACCTGGCTCTATTTTCATTTACTCCAGGGAGCTACACTGCAAGTTCCCCAAGAAGTAAGGTTTTGTATTCTTCTGTTATTGTGGGTGTTTCTATTGTTCCCTTCCTTACAATTTGTTCCAACATGTTCTAAGCTCCTTCTATTTTAGTAATTGCTCTAAACAAAGAAAGGCTATAGCATTCTTTAACCGTGGGTGAGTACTTACCTGGATGGATTTTATGATTTTAGTTTCTTACTCAGACTTTGTTTTTATTTGGCTTCCTCTCTATAAAGCTAAGATTGATTGGAGGATATTTCAGAGACCTTCAAACATTCTTTATTTTCTCATTCTCAAAAATAATCTATGAAATCATTAATTAGAATAAGTCTAAGCACATGAATTCTCATTAACTGAACAAATTTTCTTAGTCTTCATTTTTCTTATAGTCCTTTAAAGAAAACACAGGTATTTTAGATGTAGGGTTTGGTACTTTAATTATGAAGCTCAATGTGTTCTTGTATTACTAGTTTATTAGGGTCAATAATATGTGGTTTTTCAAGGTAAGTCTCAGAAATCTTGGATATTTAGTTTACGGTCTATAAGTGGGAGTCTTTTATTTTATTTTTTTAAATTCTACTGTGTTCTCTCTTCAGAGGGTCACAGCAGAAGAACTGGCTTCTATATAATTTCATTTGCCAAATATACATGAAACAATGTATATTTCTCAGTTTTACTTAGCTATTACTTAACATAAACTGCCTTAAATCAGTGTCAGTAAATGAGATGAAGATTTCAAAACTATTAAAGGGTATTATTCAATGTGATGCAAGGTTTAATAAAAGAGAACTGGTTATTATCAACAACTATATTTTCTGTATACATTTAGAAAATAATGGGTGTTGAATGAAGTATCTCCTAAGAAAAAATTATGGGTTGCATTGGATCACACAACATTTCTCCATAAATTCATTGAAATCAATATTTATTTAGTCATTAGTATTAGGTCAACAAAAGGAAATTTCAACTTACCTATTGCCTTTGAAATATCTTTAAGCTATGTTTTATAATTCTATTACAAAATAGCTTTTGTACAGAGATAAAATGAACAGTTCATGAATTGCTATTCATATAAAGAAATTAAAGTACTGATGAATTGATACTTTGATCCTTAAATCATACAATGTTATACATTGTATGCTTTATTTTTAGTTCTTTAGGAATGAGTTCTCAGCAAAGGCACTTTTAACAGTATTAGTTCACTTTCAAATTTATTATATCAATATTTTCAATTAAACCAGTATGCATTGTATTTTTGTGGAGATCACTTCTTGACAATTATACTATGCTACAAAAATGTTCATTATTAAGGATTTTAAGGTATTACTTGTACTTAAATATTGATGCTACAATGATTACAGTTAACATTTTACCTGTTTTTTTTTTTTTTTTTTTTTTTTTTTAAAGAAAAGAAACCACTGTCTCTGAATTTGAGGATGCTTATTCAGTCAGGCAATGATTAATCACATAAGATGGTGATCCCCTCTTTTGTATTATACAATTCTAAATGTTCCACTGCCTGTGAATTTATAGCTGGGGAAGCAAGACTCAAAGACACAGAAAAGAGAAAGAAAATCCTCAAAGAACATTCACAAGAGTTCAGCGGAAACCTTTTTAAAATACAACGAGCCTCTTAAAGTTTTGGACCCCTGAACACAATTCTCTGTTAGCATTAACGTGTATGTAGGTGTGTATGTTCGTGTGAAGGTACATACATCAACACATGTATATGGAGGCAGGAAGTTGACAAAAAGAATGTCTTCTATTGGTTTTGATGTTTTCTTTGGAGAATGTGCTTCTCGCTGAATGTATAGCTTACCTATTGCCAAAAGGGGTGGTTAATTAGCTCAAGAGATCTTCCTGCCCCACTCAGAAATCTCTGTCAGCCCCCTGAAGTGCTCCCTCCCTATTTCCTTCCCTTTGCTCCATACCCTGCCCTCTCCCGACATTAGATTCACAGATAGCAGCTGTTAATGTGTTCCGGTCAGGTCCTCATGCTTGTGTGACAGGCACTTGACTACTTCAGATATTTTCCCAGATACTAAAGACTTTAATTTGTAGAGAAAATGTTCATCCTTCATTGCATGTTTATAAGCAATTAGTGATGAAGTAATCAGTGAAAATATGCTCACATATGTGCTTTTCTGAGAACCGTGATTCCTATCGTTGAAAGATCCCAGGTACGGTCAACTGGGGGATTGTAGAGGGTGGACACTAGAATCCTGAATGTCTTATAGTGAGATGAGAAGTGAAGGAGGGAAACGAACAAATTCACAATCCATACCTTCATAGATTTAAGAAAAGGAATATGTTTATGGTTTTTGCTTTTTACTGACACACTTAAAAATACAAAATGTTGTTCTTTTTCGAATAGAGATAAGCTCACATACTAAGAAGGCAAAGACCTTTTTCACTGTTGTACGTTGTGCTTTAATTATAAGCTAAGTGGCATTACAAAGGACTCTGAAACTTAAAAACTTAAGGAGTATACAAAAGAAAAGTCAGATTAAGCTATTAGGGTTAGAATAAGCTAATGGAATTCTTTATTATTGAAGACACATTTGTTGAAAATAATTCCTGCAAAGTCTATAATGATGCACATGAAAAAAAATGCCTTAGGACTTCATATTCAGTCTCATGCAAACTCTGAGTAAATACCAACTTTTCAAGCTATAGTCAGAATGCTTTCTAATGCAGGCTTTAATGTACTGTACTTTTTAATCATGTTGCTACAGTTGTCTTTGGTCATTAGCACCCTAATACTTTGTTGGAGCTTGGAGTCTAAAATCAAGCAACAAAGGAATGTAGCCAGTCATTCCATGGGTTTGTTTGGATGTATTCTGTAATATTCAAAGCGAGAAACAAAACAACAAGTCACGGAAAAAAATTCTTATAATTCAGTGACAAATGGCTATATGTATTTATGTTTAACTATGTATACAAAGAAGAGAAACTGAAGAGATTTGTATTGTTAGACATTTAACAGTTAGTCTGTTGTCATCACAAAGATTTCTATGAGCTCTGCACTTTAGAAAGTAATAATGGGAACAGAAGCAATCCTAACTCAGCTAAGCTGATTAATCTAGTTATTTTTCACAAAATTAGAAATTTCCTACTGTATACATATTTATTTATACTTAAATAAATATAACATAAAATAAATAAAGATATGTTTTAATATCTATATGATCATCTGCTCATCTTATTCATATAACAAAATAAATATCATATTTTAGCTATAAGCATTATAAAATCTATTTAATATTGCCATTTATATTGCTTTGAGCCTATTAATCCAATGCAGTTCATCTTTAAGGAAAGACTATGTAAATATCTATGATATTCTTTATAAATGCAGATATAGGTATAATCATTTAAAACATCTAAGAATAGCTAACACATCTACAAGTGCCATTTTGAGGAAAAGTTTTCCTAGAAGCAGCAATAATTTTCACGTACCTTTGCTAACCTGTGAAAGTACCATAAATGAAAGCTAAAGTCAGATTTTTAGCTTACCTTGGTTTTTCTGATGGTAGTAAATTTAATGTCACCAATTTTCTGCTCCAGTTTCTTTATATATTTGTTCCATAAGCAGAAAATATACCAGACAAAATTAAGGTGATTCTATTTTAGAACTGCCTTTGAAGTCACCATATTGAATTTTACTTAATTTTAAGTACTGTTCTCAAACTCTATCATTCAAAAGTCTCAGCAATTTGATAAGCCTAAATCTATTAACTAAATCAAGTTTCTTTTCAGACAATGTCATTTCAAATATCATACATGAATCTAGCTCTTAAAAATGGTATAGAAAAGCAATTTATTCTTACCTGAGTCTGGTTTATTTCTTGTAATCCTTTTCAGTTCTAAAAATCAATGCAACTAAATCTTATGCACATATCCTCTATGTAGATCTATTGTTTCCCAAGATTAGTGTAAGAGAAAATTTGTACTTAAATAATAAAACAAAATAAAAAATAAGGTAATGTAAAATTATTTATCTCCTAATTGCAATGTGCAATTACATAAATAGTAAGCAATTCATAGTAAACATTATGAATTCATTTTCCCATATATAGTTTATAAATGGCTTCAATAAAATATATTATTTTCTATGAATTGAAGAAAGCAATGGCCCTGTGGTATTCAGAAGACATTTCTTCATAACACCTGATCCTGATTCCAAATTTTCAACCGGCTTTTCCTCAATGTACTCTGTTGTTGGAAGAGTATGGTATCATATAGTTAATCCCTTTAAAGGTAACACCCCAAAATTACAATCTTTAGATTTTGACTTACACAAGATTAAGCCATTCAGAACATGAGCATGGATATGGGAGGTGCTCATGAGGCCACAGTTATAGCTGAGTAGTAATTGACAGTTGATGGCTACTGGGTAAGAATAAGTTAGTTATTAATAGGCACATGGCCTGTGATGGGTAGACTAATTTGGCTCCTATGGTTCTATACCAATGTACACATGTACAATGCTAATTGAACTCTGCGGGTCTTTAAAGTAGAACAAATACGAGCCAGGTGTGGTTGTGCACATCTTTAGTCTTAGCAAGCTGGAGGAAGAGAAAAGGTAGATCACTGAGTTTCAGGTCAGACTGGTCTAGTCAAAGTTTCAGGACAGCCAGGGCTGAACAGAGAAACTCTATCTTGATAATAAAATCAAAGAAAAATAAACAAATAAAAAGTTAAAATGCAATAAAACCAATAAATAAAAAGAGAAGAGGACATGAAATGGGAGGAATTAATGGGAGGGGCTAGGATCTATTGGGGGTATTGGGGGTATGTTAGAGGCATGGAAATTATTAGATGAATACATTGTATAGATGCACAAAGTTACCAAAGTATAAAATTACATATTTTGATTTAACAACCAAGGCAATCATTTTTAGGAATACCTCTCAAATATGTAAGATGCTTTATAAATATTTCCACACAGACACAAATTTGTATAGACTTATCAGCTTATAACTATTAGGAATGCATAGGTATGAACAATATTATAAAATGATGAGGACATTTATCGTAAAAATTTATTCATCAAAAAAGATTTTTTCAATGTCAGTACAGGTAAAACAATGTATTTGACAGATGAGAAACTATCAAGTGAATATTGAGTCATGAAATTAGTATGACTATGACTTCTCTTTGGAACCCTATCCAAACTTGAGATGAAACGTCTTTTTATCAACTGAAATAATTTGTCCTTGAGAGAATAAGAAAGAGTGATTTTATTTATGTATTTAAAAGCATGTACATTTTTTTCTGATGGTGAATATGCTAAGGTTTTGAAAATTGATTCTGAATTTTCAAATTGAGGGACATGAATAATGAACATGACTCTGCTATACATTATTAGAAGCTGAGTCATGAGTTAAAAGTGTGCAGGAAATAGTAAATTATTTTCCCTAGTTTCTACAAAAATATTAACAAGGAAAGCTAGTTGGAGAAGAGGCAGAGATGATCTATCTTATATTGAATTTTGTTATTCTTTTTTTATCAAATGGTACCAGCTTAAGCAATTTCTATGTCATAACTACCGAGTTTAGGATTTTGTGATATTGACATTCAGCTTGACCACCCATGGGTGCAAATCTTAGGCCAGATAAGCACTAGCTAATGTGGATTTCTTTTCCTTATACTACTTACTCTGAATTTATACCACTAAGTTCAAATGTAATATTTTACAGTGACTAATATTATATCACATCGGTCTGACATTTCTTATTCTTCAATTTTTGATTATTCAACCACTGACATTCTGTGACACACAGATGTTTAAGCAGAGCATAAAAATGGAGACCTGTTATCTAAGCAGTCACAGTGATCCCAACAAAAACAACATACTGCACAAGGAGATAACATGTTTAGTTTAATAGAAGAACAGATCCTAATTCCCCAATGACCTTCTCAACTGAAAGGATTACCTTGGGAGTAAATACTTTAAGAAAACACTTTCTTATAGACAGTGCTTATTCAAAGGCAACATTTTTTTTTATTTAATATTCTTTAAATAATGGATTTGATTAAAACCTAGAGTCTTATGATTAAGTAAACAGCAAAAATTAAAGTCCTTTTGATTTACATGCTATAACTACAACTATTCATTCTGGCCACACTGTAAACAGCCCCCAAGCTCTTTGAGTTTCTTTCTATAATTCAAACAAATGTGAAACATAATGTACTTAGTACTGTAAGTTCATCAGAAGCACTGAAAGGCACTAGTTTGTCCAATGTACCACTTGACCTTAAAATTATTTTTAGTTTAAAAAGCATTATATATATATATATATGGTTTTTCGAGACAGGGTTTCTCTGTGGTATTGGGGCCTGTTCTGAAACTAGCTCTTGTAGACCAGGCTGGTCTCAAACTCACAGAGATCTGCCTGCCTCTGCCTCCCAAGTGCTGGGATTAAAGGCGTGCGCCACCACCGCCTGGCTAAAGTATTATATTCTTAACACTAAGACAGGTAGTGCTAAGATTGCTAAAAACAAATAAATGAATAATGAAAATATAAGAAAGAGATAAAGTAGGAGAAGTATTTGTTAAGTTGGCTTGGGAGAATCATTTCTCATTTTATGCATTTCCAAATATCACATATTGTTGCAGGGAGATGGAGCTGCTTGTTTATCGCAGCTGCCCAGCTAGCTTAAACACGAAATAACCACACAGAAACTGTATTCATTAAATCACTCCTTGGTCTATTAGCTCTAACATATTAAAGGCAAATTCTTACACCTTAGTTTAACCCATTTCAATTAATTTGTATATCACCACGTGGCAGTGGTTTACTGGGAAAGATTCTAACCAGCATCCATCTCAGGTGGAGGATCCATGGCATCTTCCCAACTCTGCCGCCTTTCTACCAAGATTCAGTTCTGTTTTCCCTGCCTACCTAAGTTCTACCAAGGCTTTATTGGTTTATTAATTAACCACTGAAAGTGACACATAAACAGAAGGACCTCCTACACCAACATACATTTTAAACAAGAATGAATACTACTCATTGGACATACTAACTTTAAATTATAAGTTTCAGTGTACTTGCTCTACTACCCTTTGAATATTCTGTAATTTTATATAAACTACAAAGATATTCATTTTACTAAATTTTACCAGCAAAAGTATGGTAATAAAAGTATATTTTAATTTTGTTTGTCTTATTTCTTTTTATTCCTGAGATTGTTATATACATGTGTGTGCGTGTGTGTGTGTGTGTGAATGTGTCTGTACACATGTGTGGGTATTTTCATGAGGAGTGCCATGGCTGTGGTAGTTAGAAGAGAATAGTTGGAACCTGTGGAGAAGGAGTACAGACAACTGTGAACAAACTGATTTGGGTGGTAGGATCTGAATTTAGTCTTCTGGGAGAACAAGAAGAACTATTAACCTCTCTATAACCCCTATAAAATTATATTGATGCATATAATACATAGGCAATTATTAACAGGAGTGATTGTCTTAATAAGCCTTCAACTAAATTCATAAAGTTTTGTATATTTTCGATGTGGAAAAAATAGCAACAGTTCCAATTGTTTACTAAATCGACCATACTGCATGTTACATAATTTATTCAATATGTGGATTACTATATACAACCACTTATTTAAATTCATTTGATCTTGCACTGTTCCAAGGGTAAGAGAAATAAAGCTACACACTTACACACACACAAAAACACACACATACTCACACAAGTACACACACATATTTATGAACATTAACTTTTACCTTTATTTAAAGATGAGTTCTGTATAAAAGAAGAATTCGGAGAAAGGAAAACTAACACTGTAAATATGTGTCTTCAGTTTTGGATTTCAGGAGGGAGGGGGGAGAGAGGAGAGGGAGTGGGGGCAATGGGAGAAGGGGGAGAAGGTGTAAATTTTGAATGAAAAACTTAAAAAAAAGAATAAAAAGGTTGCAAGAGTGCAAGAGTGGATTTGGTATTCATGTAATTTGAAGTATTTATTAGATTTACTCAACACACAGTTATCACCCATACCATGGTTTGTTTTTTTTTTTTTTTTGAGTTCTGTTGTAATTATAGTAGAAGGTGGGTTTGACAAATGAGTATGAACCATAAATTGGCTAATAGTCACGTCAAACTGATAAGAAATAAAACTTTTTTAAATGACACTCCCTGTTCAGAATGCATGCAAACACACACACACACACACACACACACACACACACACACACTTTTTTTTCTGTCATTCATTACACTATGAAAGGAGATTGGGATATCTTTACCTATGGGAATTTAACTATGCTAACTGAGCACATCATCTTCTTAATTGTTTGGTGTTCTTTCATTTTCCCTCAAACTTACAAAAAGTCCTATCAGCTAATGGGGTGCCAAAGGAAAGTTATGGTATTTACACAATAACATATATTCTGACTGCAACTCAACCACTAACTGCACAGTTTTTCAAGAGTGTTTATATATGATGTAAGTGGAGCTTTCCCCTAGAGGATTTTGCAATGATTCAGTGGATTTATAGCTCAGAAATAAGACATCGGAAAGTTATAAAACCATCACATGTTACAGAAAATGAAAAGAGCTCACCCTACATTCAGGAGTAACCCTCAGGTAGTAAAATCTTACCTCAGAAACAGGGCTGTTTTGCCCATGACTCACACGGGCTGGAAAATTTCCAGGGCTTCCTAAGTAGTTCTCTACTGCCGGTATAAATATTAAATTGCACTTCTACCTCCCACCCAGAACTGTGATAATACAGATACATTTGATGTATTATAATACCTTTTTGGCCATTTACTTTAGCATGCTCTTCTAATAATTATGCCATTTTTAAAAATAAAAGCACTCAAATATCATTTGAAAACATCAGTGGTCTTATTTTTTCTGTAGAAATGTATCATTAAACAGATTTTAGAGTGGATAGCAAGCCTAAAATCACTTCAATTTTATAATCTTTCCACATTGGTTGTCAGAAATACTAGAAAATGGAAACACTTAGATATCTATTAAATGAAACATCACCATGTTATAATATAGTTTCATCTTTTCAAAGTTTTCTTCTCCATTATAAAGGAAAATGGTTGGTCAACATTGCGAATAGAGAAGAGGAAGATTTGGCTGTCAGGACTAGTGTGTTGTTTCAAGATCTTGATTTCAATTAAAAAAAAACAAAGCATTTTGCAGTAGGATAGCACAATATATCTTACCATACTCAAAATCAACACATTTAATTTTGAGCAACTATGAAAAGAAAATGGCAACAGTATACATCAATACACAGGGATTCACAAGTTGCAGCTTATGTAGTGAATTGTGGCTTGAGAATAGAGAATTCTTTACAGTGCTCTTATTACTGGATTTTCTCATGTTCGCCCTTAGATTCTGACTATATTGAAGAAACTTCTTAAATAAAATTCAAACTAAAAACTGAACAGCATCTGAGATATTTTGATATCAAAAAGCTTAAAAATATGTGAGACCACTATGAATTAGGAACAGTAAATATTCTCTGTAATCACTTAACCATGAAGCCAGTGTAATTGCTCTGTTACAATGATTGGCTTTCATTTCTCTTATGTGTCAGTCAGAATCTATACTCTGTTGGCTAAGAATGAAAAAGGCAAAATAATTGACTAAACTCTTGTAAACATATGCTCTTAAGAAAATTTCAGTGTGTTTTGTCTCTTTTTTGTCTATTAATATGGATATTATATTCTTTCATCAAAAACTTTAAGACATCAAGTGAGATCTACAAAATTATTTGCTGCTTTTCAAAGCAGACACAGAATGATACCAACTAACTTCAATAAGTACCCAGTGTCATCTCCCCATGAATCTATCCATAACTAAAAAAAACTGTGACATCATTGATTAAAGAGCTTGATATCAAATTTAGTGTTTTATAAGAAACATTGTTCCAGAAGTTCATAAACATCCAGAATTGTTAAATTCCATGGTCATAACCCTACAAGGATTCTTACTAATTGTTTGATTACTACAGGTATTCCCATTTAGAGACACACAAACAAAGAGGTCAAAAACTACATATTGAAGAAAGGGCAATATCTGCAACAATGTTTCTAGTCAAACTTAATAATTCTATATAAAATAATTTAACTAAATCCTTATCTCCCACTCTGCATAAGACACAACTAATTGAAGATAATACCAAGAATATATAAAAATTCCAAAAATAAATAATTGATAATTATTTAGGTAACTTTTAATTGTTACTCACTTAAGTAATGGGTTACAGATATGAACAGAAAGTTCTCCAAAGAAGAAATAAAACTGACTATGAAATACCACAGTATTCAAAAAATCTTAGCAATTAGAAATGTGCAAATTAAAACAGTTTTATAATTTTATAGTGTAAAATGGTATTTTTAATCAAATTTAATTATGTAATGTTCACTCTTCTCCATACTGAAACCCAACTCTGTATATCCTCTCAAATTCATGGCCTCTTATTCCTTAAATCATCATTGGTGTTACTGACACAATGTGAAAATGTATAAATAAATAAAAGTAAACTACTTAGCCTGTTTATTTTTCCTGTATGTATATGACCTTAGGACTGACTACATGGTACTGGATATGGGATTCTTATCCCTGAGTGTAAATAACTATTTTTTCGTCTCTCATTAGTAGCTAATTGTCGGTATTTCTTCATTCAAGGCTGGTTTCTTACGAGATTTACTCCATCCATGGTGGCATGTCCGTTGGTGTTACTGTTCAGGACTGGTTTAAGAAATGATATGATTGAGTGTTCATGAATGTGGCTAAGATAAAGATAGTATTAGACAGCAATTACACAACAAAATTGCTGGTAAGGATATGAAGAAAATTTAACTCCCACTTTTAGTGGAATTTTAGAATGTAGAGCCACTTTGGAAATCAATATAGATAATTCTCCAAAACTAAAAGTATATTTACTATATGGCTGAGATATACAACTCCTTGTCATTTGCCTGAAGTACAACATTTCCTATACCACGGTTATTTTCTCAGCCTTGCTTATTAGTGATCTATTCACAATAGCTATGTAATGAAAGCAATAAAATATTATTCAACTAATAGACAGAAAATAAAATGTATATAGACAATGGACTTCTATTCAGCTGTGGGGCAGAAAAGGAATTTGCAGGAGATAATAAATATTCAGAATGAGGTAGCACAGACCCAGAAAGATAATGCTGTGAGTTTTAACTTATTTGTAGATTTGGCATAGCAAAAGGTATAGTCATTTAAGTGAAGAGGTACCCTTCAGAAAGGGGAAAAATCCTTCACTAGCTATATATATATATGACAGCGGGTTTGTATAGATTATACAAATAAATAGACAAAGTTCAACCTAAGAAAAATGTGGCAAGGCATGTACTTATCACCTTGTACAAAACTTGGCTACAAATGGATTAAAATTGCATCATAAAATACTGAACCTGAGCCAGGCGGCCTTTAATCCCAGCACTTGGGAGGCAGAGGCAGGCAGATCTCTTTGAGTTTGGGGGCAGCCTGCTCTACAAGAGCTGGTTCCAGGACAGGCTCCAAAGCTACAAAGACCTATCTCGAAAAACCAAAACTAGAAGAGATGTCTCCAAGAAATCTACCCTCACTCCAGAGCTCAGAGAATCCCACTGAAGAAGAGTTGGAATGAATATAGTATCCAGAGGGGATGGAGGACACAAAGAAAATAAGACCCTCTAAATTAAACACTAGTAAAGTCCTTATGAACTGTCATTGAATGAAGCAACATCCAGAGCAACTACCCAGATCTGCACTAGATCCTCTGCATATACATCAAAGCTTCCAACTGGGTGTATTTATGAGATTCTTTATTGCCTAAAAGGGAGGATCTGTGATTTTTTTTTTTGCCTTTTCTTGGCTCCTATTCCTTCTGTGCATTTTGTTGATTCCAACTTCAAAGTGATCTTATTGTTTCATCTTTTTATATTTTTGCTACATTTTAAAAATTATCTCTTAGAAGTCTATTCTTTTCTAATGAGAAATAGAAAGAGTGTCTGGATGTGAGGGGGAGTTGGGAGGCAACTGGAAGGTTAGAGAGAAGAAGGGAAATTGTAATCAGGATATATTGTGTGAGCAAAATAATCTATTTTCAATAAACTAAAAATTGTGATGTGAAACTAAAATGAGGATTCCCAAAATTAGAAGTAAAAAATGACTGAGAATTATATTTTCTAACATTCAGCATCCTCAGTCACCAGTAAAATACAAACCATAACTGCTTCACATTTTGCCTTATTTCATTTAGAATGCCTAAGACTATAAATAACAACAAATGCTCTGAAAGGAGAATATTAATCATTGTTGATCTCACAATGGTGTAGTCAAAATGGAAATTGGTATGGTGTTTTCTCAAAATCTTATAAATACATCTATCACATGGTCCATATATAACACTCTTAATCATATCCTACATCCTACTATAGAAGTATTTGCTCTTCAATATTCATTGTTGCTTATTGCCAATAACCATTAAAAGGAAGTAGACTAGATGCCTATTAATTGGATAATAAAAATATGACACATTTCTGCATTGGAATATTATTCATCTATAAAAGAGTTTAATTTATTTAATTTATAGATAAAAAGACTCATGTTCCTTCTCTTTTAGGTTTTCCAATGTCTATTGTGTACACAATGAGCAAGGTTTTATGCTGTTATTAATAAGATAGTGAATCAATCACTAGTATATATTCAGAGATTAGTCAGTGTAGAGATTTTAAGGAAATCCTCCCCCCCCCTCTGTCACACACATACACACACACACACACAAACACACATACATAAAACCAGAACAATCTCATCAAATGTCAGTGATTCCCTGGAAATGCAGTTCATTTTATGTCACCGTGACAAAATATAAGAGAACTTCGGCTTAAATTTTCACAGTTTCAGTGTTTCCACTATTTGGTTCTATGTTTCCTGAGTCTGTCTGCAAGCACTACATTGTGGTGTCAAGGATGTTGGGAAACTCAATGGGAAACCCCATCCCTCCTAGTCAATGAGAGGTAGGAGGAAAAAAAGAAAACCTAGCTCTCTGGAGACATGCTTCCTCTTATTTGATCATATTTCCTAGTGGTCTGAAGAATCATTTGTGAAACAAGGTTTCAATACTTTGGGTACACTAATATTCTAAACTTTAGAAGCAAATATTAAAGCAGATACCAGAAGTAACAGACTATATATGTACCCATTCCTGCTATGCTCCGTCCAGTGTGGATGCAGCAAAATTTGATTTATAAGCTTTAAGTACAAAGACAATTAGAATTATGAAAGATATGTTCCCCTCAAAGAGACCCATTCCTCCTAATGCAATTTCTACCTCCATGTGAGGTTTTATGAATAGTTTGCATCTGATGATGATGGTAACATGATAGAGATGAATATAAAACTGGCAATGTTCCGTATTCCCGAATTGCCTTAGGGAAAATTGATGACTGAATACCCTTGCTTGGATGTAATTTTGGTCGGAAGGAAACATATGCTGGCTCTAGTTGTCAGCATCCTGTAACTACTACAGCTAATATTCACATGATTTCACACATGTGCATGCAATGATAAGGCAAAAGCATCACTACCTATGAAGATTAACTAAAAGAGATAGGATTATTCAATCTTAAAAAGCCTAAAATGAGCCCCTGTGGTCTTTTGATTAAATTTAATGTCTCTTCATATTTTTAACATAATTTTATCAGACAATGTTATGATGCATAATACTATTCAATTCATTCTTATATGTAATAATTTGAAGTGAATGAAGCTGTGTATAAATTTTCATGAATGGTAAGATAAATATACATAGCTAGAAAAGGGAATGGTTCTTTCTTCTTATTAGTGCATAATATACTATTCTTTATAACATAAAGGAAAATAAATTTTATTTTCCATCTATGTGTTATATACCATGTCAAATGTTGACTCTTCATTGAAGGTAAATGTGTGCTCTACTCTGTGGTGGGTTATATGCTTGCTACAGTTTGGAATAATATCCCCAGTTCAAAGGCTTATCATTTGTGCATTAAATATGTGTAGGCTCTTTGGTTTCCCGGCTACCAAGACCCGAATAATCACACAGAAACTATATTAATTACAATATTGTTTGACTATTATCTCAGACTTCTTATTAACTAACTCTTACGTCTTAAATTAACACATTTCTATTAATCTATGTATCACCATAAGGCTGTGACTTAATTTATAAAGTTCTCTTCTGGTAAATTTCACCTTTGGCAGCTACATGTCATCTCTATAACTCTACCTACTCTCTCTGTATGTATCTCTTCCAGTGTGACTATATTCTGCCAAAACAACTTCTTTATTAACTAATGGTAATAAAACATATTCACAGCATACAGGGAAGAATCCCACATCATTTCCAATTTTCTGTGTAAATAAAAAGGAAGGTTTTAACTTTAACATTGTAAAATTACATATAACAAAGCACATTAAAGCAAGAATTACAGTTACAGTATTTAGTCCATTTACATTTGACAAATTAAGGAAATTATTCTATTATCTATCCTATCTTTGTGAGTCTAGAGTTTTATACCTAATTCATATTATATAATAAGTAAGGAAAACTATAACTATAATTATCTGTTTTCAACTCCGTCCAAGAATCCAGGAGGATACACTATTACCTAAGTAAACAAGAAGTGCATTGTAAGCAACTTTCAAAAGTATATCATTGACAAAGAAATCTCACTGCCTGTACAGTCACCCAAAGTTTGTCTATAACATTGGGACATCTGTCTTCAGCCTTCATAGTATCTGGGTGACTTTTCCATGAAGCATGTCCTGCCTTGCATTGGCAAAGTTTATCAGTTCCTATTTTGTGTGTCCTTTAGAATGTCTGGCAGTTTCTTCTGTTAAGCAGGAACCCTGAAGGACCATCCCATCATTTGGAAAATTTAGCAGTTAATTTTCTGTGGGTTCTGCATGTGCAGTTCATACAGCATACGAGTAATCAAGCAGTTGAGGCAAGAGCAGTTTTTTTTAATATTTTATGAGACTTTATTTTTTTTCATATTTATTTATTTATTTATTTTTCAGCTGCTGTTTATTGACACTCAGGTGGGCACTATAGCAACAGCCTGGAGATGCTGCACAGTAGAGTGGAGGTGGAGAGTGCAGGGTGTGACTGCAGTGACAGCTGAGAAGTGCGCAACGAGCAGTGGGGGAGGCCAAAGCTGTTGGGGAAGCAAGTCCGGCCTGGGGGCCAGAGGTTTTTATTTACACAGGAACCTGGGCCCCATGCCCTAAGCCCCTACTCTTGCTGTCTCCTGACTCCAGGCCAGGGCTGGGAGTTCTCTGGACAACTTTCTACAGGAGCAAAGTACACGAGAGATATTGCTGCCCCTTTGTGATAAAGCCAGAGGATTTCCAATTCTGCATTCCTCTGTGACTTGGGTAGGGCCATATGATAGACAGACAGCTGGGCTCTATTCCATGTTTCAGCGAAATTTTCCCGGGTGTCCCAGCCCACCAGCGCAACACTCTGGCCCAGAGTGAGCACTACAAGTGTTGCTGGCCTAATGGATGGGATGGGGAGGGGATGGGACAGGGGCTAGAAGAGGGGCTCCAGAGGGCCATCAAGGCACAAGCACTACACGCATGGTGTTGGTGAAGCCAGAGCCAGGGCGCCACCCAGTCAGCACAATGACCACATCTCCCTTCTTGAAGAAGCCTCGGGCCTTGCCAACATTCATGGCCAAATTCACACGGAGGTCTACATCCTCAACCCAGGTGTCCTGCACTGCATATATATACAATATTCTGTGTGTATGCCTGCAGGCCAGAAGAGGGCACCAGACCCCATTACAGATGGTTGTGAGCCACCGTGTGGTTGCTGGGAATTGAACTCAGGACCTTTGGAAGAGCAGGCAATGCTCTTAACCTCTGAGCCATCTCTCCAGCCCCGCAAGAGCAGTTTCTTGCACAAATGGCTGGTCTTGCCACATTAAAGGCAAATTCCATAATAAGATTCTTTCAATGCCCATCAATCTCCCTGAAGTAATTGTTGCTGTCAGAAGCAGATATGTCTCACTATTGAGAAAAGTCTAAGTTCTTAAAACATTTAAAATGCCATGTTCTGTAGGGCTTTGAAAGGTTTGAAGAATACCTATCCATCTGAAATATATCTCTGTACATCTAGAGAATTTAATTAAATGAGTACAGTTTGACTGCTATAGATAAATATTAATATATATTTTTAACACAATACCCTAACAAGATCAGAAATACATACATACATTATAACAAAATGTGTGTCTATAGACCAAGATCCCTGCCAATGCAACGGATTCATCTCTGTGTCATATCCTACTTGTTTACTTTTTTAGAAATTTACTCTAACCATTAATCCCTTATAATCAACCCTTTCAAAGTGAAAATAAGCATTTATAAACAATAATTTTGGGACTTCGTGTAGAGTTTTCTCCAAACTTTTTTCTGCTCTTTGTTGGGTGAAATAGTTTTAGGGTTCACAGAGACCTTTCAGAGGTTATTGTTGCATCAAACCACATTAGGCTTGGGAACGAAAAAAAGAATGGAGATGACAGTGGCTTGCCAGCCAGACACGTAGAAACCAGGAAAGTAAGACATACAGAATGAAAGAAAGTTGAAAACCCGAAGGAAACATGTAGATGAATAATCATGTTAAATTAAGTTAAAAGAACTACCTGTACAAAAGCTAAGGCCAAGAATTCAAAATTAATAACAAGTCTCTGCATCTTTATTTGGGTGTAAAAAAAACAAAGGAAATTACAAATATAGTTAAAAATAATTTAATGCAACTCTTGCTATCCTGGATATTGCGTTTGACAAAGGTAGTAATACAAAGAAGTAAAACAGAAATGATGATATATTGTTTACCAAACATATATAATGTCTTTTATGAATGCTGTCATAAAAAATTAAAAGTAAAATTCCCAAATAATATTTTTCGCAAACCTTCTTATTCTTTTGTGAAAAGACTGCATAAAAATTACTTTCTCATGGTGCAAATATTCATTCCCATTTTAGAAGGTGCTACATATCTACAGATTTAATGCTTAGTTTCAAATGAGTCATTCAATCCTTGAATATGGTCTTCAACTATGAACTTTATTTTGTTAATTTTTGACATTTACAGAATGGAATCTCTGTTAACATAAGAAATATATTCATAAATTACAATTAACCAATCAGAAAACACATGATACATTAGTGTACCTGTTTCTGGGCTGATAGCCCCAAAGGACTGGCAGTTTTGTATCATGTTTCTTAGAATAATACTAACAAAAAATTCAGATGTCATTCTAAGGAACTTTCAACAGCAACTTAAAGAGGAGTGAAGGGATCTCTAAGGACAACCTCTGGAATCAGTTGGAGGTGCAGTTGAGTAGCTGTACCTGTTTACTTGGTATGTGAAGGAATCATATCAAAGGATCTTCAGGACAAAAGAAGAGGTTTTATTCCAATTTGTGTATTGGATACATTATCTTAAATTGTGGTTTCAGAAATTAAATAATTTAGTCATTGCTGTTGTTTTAAGCCAATAGGTTTTTATTGTTGGACAGCATTAGACTGTCCTAGATGGATGTATTTACATGTAAATTGCTATAGGTACTTGGGTATTTTGAGGTGGACAGAGCTAATTTTGAAGCATATTCAGCTTTCAGACTATTAGTGGTCACTAGAAGACCAAATGTATTGAATGATACCTGGCTTTTTTTATGTTGACATATACTACTCGTAAAAAGCAAAACCCTGTGTATACTGCTTTTCTCAAGTTTAGAAAATCTCATAGTGTGTATATAATATATTTCCATGCTTATGTGATTTTGTGTCAAGCTCTACTCTGCAGAGAATATAAAACCTTTGAAAATAAGAACCATGGTTTTATCCCTTAAAGGATAATATTTGTCATATAATCAATGTTTATTTTTGAATGAATGAAGGATTTAACATTCACTTGCATATGGGACTTGTTCAGCAGGTGTTTATAGCTTTCTTGCCACTTAGATATAGCATAGTGTCATAAGTTTATGAACTCTAATCTATCTTTTTGAAAATACACTTACTCTCAAGTAGATTAAAATGAAAATGATCCATTTCCAGTATAACAGTGAAATAAAAAGCACTAGGCTACCAGCAGGACCATGCTTCCTTACCTCGGTAAAATAATGCAAATCAATCCTACATCTTGTTTTATAAATGAAGCCACAATCTCAAGAGGTTGAGAACAGCTACGAGTCTTCAGCTTATCTCCCAAGCATCTTCCACTTAACTGC
>NW_026067988.1:2125562-2128105 GCF_014885135.2 Alexandromys fortis
AAAAAAAAAAAAAAAAAAAAAAAAAAAAAAAACTGGAACTACCTATAGATGAAGAAACCATTTGTTACAGGAAATAGCATGAAGACTCTGGCAAGTTCTTCTAATTTTTGTATTAGATGATGCATCTTCTAATGCCATTTAGCATTTCTTAACCGGGGTCAGAAACAGGCTGCTGGGAAAGCAGAAGCATGTTTTATAACATCCAACCCTTCCCTTTTCATAGCTGCATGCTGATAGAGTTTATGGGTACTTTCACATCTAAAATGACAATGACCCACCAAAAGCCAAAGACCATCATTAAAAAAAGCAAATATGCCACCATGAGTGTCCTTCTTTTGAGTTGTTGGGCTGTGCCATATAAATGACTCCCAAACCTACAACCCAATGTTGTTGCCTTTAGTTTTTTTCCCAGCATTACTTAAGTAACAAATGCTAAAGATACTATGTACTGCAGAAACAGGGCCCTGAGACTCTGAGCTGGAACCTGCCTGAATGCCACTTACCTGGGGACTAGCTTTCATACTACCAAAAGGCAAGAAAGAAGATTTCAAATACGAGGGGCAACGAACAATGCTATAGAGCTATGAAATCCATGAATTACATCAATGACAGCATAGCATGACCTCCCCCCCCCCCCCCCCGATAGTGTTGTAATGGCACACGTACCTTGGAGATAACCAAAAGTTCTCTAATTGGACTTAGGACCAGCTCATCTAGCAACGTAGCTAAATATACAGTGCTAATGAAATCATACTTTTGAGGAGAAACTACAACCAATAATTTCCTAACCTAGCATGATCTCTAGCAGCAATATATAAACATACATTTGTATATTCACCCATAAGTGTAGTCTTCACACTTTTTTAAAGAAGTTTCTTTTTCCAACAGAGAACATTGAATAAAACCACAACCAATCAAAATGCAGAGTTGTGTTGAACAGTGCTAGTCTAGTGAGCTTATCTATAAAAAACTTCTGTACATAAAGCTCAGGGAACACTGAGAAAGAGGAGGTGACAAGGTTGTAACACCAAGAGGGTCAGGGGAGTTGCTGTGATAGTGTGTCCGTAATAATATCATAAACAACATCAAACTGTGAGCCACACAAGGACAACAGGAATAGATGTGTCAAAGTGGACCTGAAAATATTAATAAGAACTCAGCCCTACACACACACACACACACAAAAAAAAAAAAAAAAAAAAACAAACACTAGAGGAAACTGAGGAAACTTTAAAGCAAAGCAGAAATGAATTGGTCTTCCCCAGGAAAGAGTACATATATTCCTTGTCCAGTTCCTAATTGCCAGCTCTGAAAACATACATAAAATTAATATTATACAGAATGAATAGTTTTCATTCATTAAAATAAATGTGTTTGTATATACACGCACACACACACATACATTGGGATATGATAACAATAAGTAAAAAACAGAGCTTGTGAATTTGAAAGACTGACAAGGATTATTTGGGAAATTTTGGTAGGAGGAAAGAGAAGGGCAGTGCTATAATTATGATATATTATAAGCTCAAAAAATTTAAAATATTCAGCCACCTGGAGGAAAAAGAACCTGAGGGCAAATCTTTTAAAATTAAACTTTGTGATTAATGTTAAACCTACTGTTATAATTTTGATCCATTTATGTTCCCATTCATTAGATACTTGATTTTTAAAATCATTAAAGTAAATTCATCTGTTGTAGAAGAATTTTTTTCATTCAGAAAAATTTCAACTATTTACCCATATATTCCGGATAAACATGTTACAAATATGATGTGAGTTATCTATCTGTCTGTCTGTCTGTCTGTCTATCTATCTATCTATCTATCTATCTACATATCTATTATCTACCAGTAACCTCATAATCTAACTACATATATTTCAGTCAAAGATTTATATATAGTTACCAATTGTGTAAACTTGTGGGTCTTCTAGAAATTTCAGTGAACAATGACAGTCCAAACACCAGTGCTTTCTATTTCTTAGTTAATTGTTGTAAGAAGAAATGGTGATGTGAAATGAAAATAAAAGTATCCCCTGTTGATTCTAACTTGTAGAATTCACAAGAGAATAAGGAGATAACTAGCAACTAAGATAGTTTTGAAACAGCATACAGCTCTTTATTTTTATATGAAGAAACAACAGTACTGTGTTTTGTTTCACCTTTTCCATCATCTCTGTAAAGTTAGGGTGCTTTCTGATGAATTTTTGCTACTATTATTAATCTTCTTGTTGTTATACTAATAACTTTACTGTCCTTCATAAACATTCTAAAAAAGCATAAATGTCACTTTAGCTTAATCCATTTAGTCAACACACTTAAACATTAACAGTTGCCTCAAAATTGTGAGAAAATGCAGTCTATCCCCACTATGTGTTATTATTTTGGTCTGTAAATCACAGAAGTATGGGTTATATGGTTACATTTTGAATATTGTGTGTGTGTGTGTGTGTGTGTGTATATATATATATATATATATATATATATAGAGAGAGAGAGAGAGAGAGAGAGAGAGAGAGAGAGAGAGAGAGAGAGAGAGAGA
>NW_026067988.1:2129017-2134704 GCF_014885135.2 Alexandromys fortis
CCCCTCCCCCCCTCCCTCCCTCCCTCCCTCTCTCTCTCTCTCTCTCTCTCTCCCATTTCCCCACTCTGTACTTCTAGTCCACTGATGCTTGGCGGGCTCGGCTCCTCGTTGAATCACATGTGGCACTTGACTGAGTCCTGCCCACCCCATTAAGGGTTTTCACATCTCATGTGCTTGGGCCTCGAAATCATAGGCTAGATATGATGGCTTCTGGTTGATTGTGCATCCCACACACACTCCACCTAAGACCAGGGGTTCTGCGGGGAAGTCTTCTGTGTCCTCTGCCATTCAGGCCTGGAAAATGCCAAGCAGGTCTTGCTTGATTTTGCCTCCCGAGATTCCCTTCTCTGGGTGGAAACCATCTGTATCCTCTGCCACTCAGATCTGGAAAGTGCTGAGTGGCCTCAATTCAAGCTTCTGTTTTTCCCCACAAACAGAGACAAGGTTTTCTTTTCTTTGTATCCCTGGTTGTCGGGTTTGCTCTGCACATCAGGCTAACCTAGCACTCAAGAGATTCCTCTGCCTCTACCTACCCAGTGCTGAGGTTGAAGGTGTGTGCCGCCAACACCTGACTCGTTCTTCTAATTTAAGGATTTTTATCCAGTTAAGTAACGAAAAAGAACCCATGAGTTTGTATCATTTTGTCTTGTTGAAGTTTTATTTTGGAGGAAAAAAAAAGTTGCCAGCAACTGAGGAAAGCTGAGAGAAGGAGAAATATTTTTCCCGAGGGGAGAACACAGCAGTACGTTAGTCAATACCAAATGGCAAGCAAACACACAAGTAATAGACTTATCAGGCTATATTTGTATATTTCAGAACCATATTAAATATGAGATAACAATGAATGAGAAAAGATGCCATGAAATTAAGAAAAATACAAGGAGTGTTCTTTGGGAGAATTTAGAGTAAGTAAAGGAAGGATGTAAATAATGTAATCATGATAATCTTAAAAAAATAAAGGGTGATTTTAAAGTATAGAAAAAGTACATATTTAGCTGTAGAAGTATCACTGATTATCTTAATTCCACCTTAAAGATTACAATGTTTGGGAAAAGTGTAATTCTAAAATACTAGCTACTCTAATGATGAGAATCAGGGAGAAATATGAAGGGGTTCTCAATTTGAAGATCTGTGTGTGTATGTGTGTGTGTGTTTATGTGTTTCTTTGTGGGTGGATGTTCTTGTGTGCCCACATAAAGTGACCAGCTACCCACCTGAACTGTTTTTCCTCTGTAGTTTTCCTTTTTAGTTTTGACAGTGACTCTTATTAGTCTGGAATTCATGGAGTATTCCATAATGACTGTCCATGGAGTCCCAGAAACCCACATACACTTGTCTTCCCAGATGTGGGTTTACAGATGTGTATAAACATGTCTGGCATTAGCTGGGCAGTGACTGCGTACACCCTTAATGACAGCACTTGGGAGACAGAATCCCAACACTCAGGAATCAGAGACAGGCAGATCTCTGTCAGTTATAGGCTAGCCTGCCTTCGAAGTGAGTCCCAGGACAGGCAGGCTCCAAAGCTACAGAGAAAACCTATCTCGCAAAACCAGACAAAAAGAGTTTGTCATTTATGTGGGTTTCGTTGATAGAACCTAGTCCTCCAAGTTGACATGGCAAGCAGTTTACCAACAGAGAGATCTAAATTGTCCCCCAAGGGTAAACTTTAATAGAGTTACAATTCACACAGTTTAGGCAAATGAATTTGTATACAAAAGAGGGGGAAACATAAGGAAAGAAAAGAAACTGAAGAAAAGGGTGTGAGAGTAGATACAGGATGGGTTAGGGCTACAAGAATAATAAATGTCTAACTGAGTAATGTCTGAGTTTATAGAGGCTGCAGTTCTGAAAAGAAGCTCTAAAATGACAGAAAAACGACCCGCGGAGGCTGATGTATTTTGTATAACTGAATTTTATAATGATCTTAATCAGGGTATCATTTCTTGTGCATGATGCCATTCTGATATTTTAAAGAACTTTACATAAGTATTTCTATTTTTCCAGATTCTAAAATTTCACAAAAGCCTAGATCTTGCCACTTTTAAAATACTCAGCACGTTGTAAATTAATGCATCATTTTCTTGTTAAAATCAGCCTTGCATAAAATGATCTGTAGCTGAGCAGGAGCAATAGTGAAGGTGTGAACTACTCCAGGGAAGTGCTAACTTCAGAGCCCAAACTAGAAGGCTTAAATGCAAAAATCTCAGCAACAGCAAACAGATTTTTTTCCCAAATATCATTTTTCCTCCCTGTTTACCAAACTACTTTTTCTACACACATTTTTCTCTTCTTTCCACAACTTGGACTTTCCTGCCACTTCGCCAATTTTCAGTGCCCACTCATCCTTGAAATGCTTCATTTTTCCTTCTCCATTTCACCTCCTCTGCAGTAATTGCCATGGAAGATGAGTATGTGGTTCTGTCCTAAAAAATGAATTCAATATTAGTGACACTGACTGAGCTGATGACATGGCAAATTGAAGGCCTTTGTTTAATCACAATAACCTAGACACCAAACAGTGTACAAAACACCAAAGACTGCGCCAGTTGCTTAAGTAGCTATTCAGTTCTATCCTCAGAGAAGGAACAATGATTAACTCTTTGACTTAAAGTACAATTAGTATTAATTTTTTAGATGACTACATGAAATAGATATTTGCTTGAAAAGACATATTGTATTGATGATACCAATCAAATAGCCATTAGGCACTATTGAATCTGAATGGCTCGCTAAGGCAGACACCTGCCTACCAATTGTAAGTCCCAATTAAATCTGTAATTGCATAGACATTAACTCTCAAAAAGAGGATAAACACATATTCCAAAGGCAATTTGGATAGTTGTAATGTGTCATTAGCAAATTCTCTATTTCAGGGGACACAGAAATTTCTAGTAATGTATCTTCCTAAACAAAAACCTGTCCTTCCCTGTCTTTAAGATTTTAACTGGTATAGATAACATGTTAACTCCAGAATGAGATTTCTAATTGCAGAAACATTCTTTTGCGGTAACATGTATATGATCATGGTGGCTCCAAAGATACACACAATTAAAAATTTGCAGCCCTAGATGAAGTACTCTAAGAATGATATATCTCAAAACGAATGAAAAATATGACCCTCATCATTTCCTGAATTACTCAGGGACTCCCTCTTATGATGAAGAGATAAGAAAGTGAGACATTTTCAGAGACTCTGTATTCATTTAATGGCCAGGAGTTTTGCTTGGAAAGTAAATATTGTATGGAAAATTAGAGCAGCCTAGAGTAATAATCATGGCATGCTTTAATATGTACAAGATCTCATGAAGAGTCAGGGCCTTTCTAAAATGCAAAGAAGCATATAGCTTCATGCTATATTTAGAGCTTAAATAGTTCATGTCTTAACATATTTTGCTCATTGAGATTACTATTCAAAAATTAATGTGAAAAAAATTAATGTGACAGAATACAAACAATGTTATCCTGGTCACTAATAATCTCAATTATGGCTCTATTGCCATGATAAAACTCCACGTCCAAGGCAATTTATAAAAGGAAGCATTTAATTGGGGGATTGCTTAGAGTTTCAGAGGCTTAGTCCATATCCATTGTGTGATGGGTGAGGCAGAAGTAAGGCAGGCATGGAATTATAACTGAAGTTGAGTGATGTGTTACTCCCGTCTGTATGCTGTGAATACCACTGGTGCATAAAGAAACTGCCTTGGCTTGTTGACAGGGCAGAACTTAGGTCAGCAGGAAAAACTAAACTGAACGCTGGGAGAAAGTAGGCAGAGTCAGAGACAAGCCATGTAGCCCTGCCGGAGATAGATGCTTGGAACTTTACCTGATAAACCACAGCCATATGATGATAGACAGATTACTAGAAATGGGTTAAATTAAGATATAAGTGTTAGCAAATAAGAAGCTAGAGCTAATGGACCAAGCGATGTTTTAAATAATATAGTTTCCGTGTGATTATTTCCTGTCTGAGCTGCTGAGCAGCCCGGATCCAACAAGCGGCCTCCTACAACAGCTGAGTGTTCACATCTGAACTCAAACTTGCAGGGAAAGTGAGAGCAAGAGAGAGAGAGAGAGATCGGGACAGAGAAAGAGAGACTGGCAGGGGCTCTTGAAACCTCAAAGTCTACTCCCACGGATACACCTCATCTGATGAGGACATAGCTACTCTAACAAAACCACACATACTCCAACAAGGTCACACTTTCTAATCCTTCACAAACAGTTCCACTAACTGATGAGCAAACATTCAACCATATTGAGTACATCGAGGTCATTCTCATTCAAACTATCCCACTAGTTAATGTATTAACTTGGACAGGGTAATAAAAATATACAAGATAGAGTCAACATATACAAATGCTAGATCCTTACCTTTAACCAGAAGGACTAAAGAAAAAAAAAAATGAATTCTTTGCTGGTAAGTTGTTTGGTAGACTAACTTGATTATCAGTGGATTATGGTTAGTGACAAAGGAATGGAAGTCATATAATGATGTTATAGCTAGTCATTCTCATAACCTTTTAGCACATATACCTAACTGCAAAGGACATTTTTTGGTTATTAATCAATGTCCTATTGCTCCATTTTCTGTAAATTTAAAACAGAATTTAGAGTATCAGTAGGAAATTTTGTAGAAAAGATCCTTCCCAAATAAGTTTGCATTTTATAAGAAAGTTTACAATCTGATTCAAACTATTCATAGCCCTTATTGAGTATCAAATTGTAATTATCAGATAGTAAGAATACCTTAATTAATACTATTTTGACTGTCAGAATCACATTTTATTGATCAATGCCAAGTTCATGCATATGAAGGCTTGATTTATCTCTTTCAAAAATTAAATTTAGAATAATTTTTAATAAAGCATTGTGTCAGAAAAGCAATGATAATGTCATTAAAATATTTTACTAATAATGCTGAGCTAAGAGTTTGATAACACTGTAGGCATTAAATCATAAACACAGTTGATCATGAGTTCTTTTAATTTCAGTGTTTAGACATCTGAGCTTCAAAATTTTTAGGACATGTCCAAGATCACAAAGTAAGGACATGATCATGATCCAGTTTTTATGGTTTAAAAATCTCAATCTTAAAATTTTCTGCTTTCTTCTTTATGATAATTAATGTGTGCCATTCCTTTAGTAGCTTAAAGTAAAGATATTTAAAAAGAGAACAGACTGAAAGATATATAAATGATACAGTTACTTTCTTATACAAAGACACTGAGGTGGATAAATTATATTTGAAACTTCCTTCTGGCTTTGTAATGGTGAAGATAAAATGAAAGAGTAATTTTCATACAGAGAAGAAATTTTCAGAGTGTTATTAGATCAGAAAAGGTCCCATAGTCGCTAGTTACAGAATACTGTTAAAAACAGGATTGATTTTTTATCAATCTGATATTACTCAGAGGAAATCACCATTGCTTAACAGAGAAGAATGAGCTAAATTGCTTTTGAGTTGACTTCATTTATATAAATACAGAAGGCAAATTTTTATGACTATTCTTGCAAAAGATACATACCGTGAACATTAAAATGATTTTTTCAGTGATTTTACAATTTTCTTAAAGACAGTAACTCTGCTAATTTGATGTTCACCTTCCTAGACATGGACGGAGGGGGGAGGACCTTGGACTTTCCACAGGGCAGGGAACCATGAATGCTCTTTGGATTAGAGAGGG